>NC_090326.1:30254643-30554643 GCF_035084215.1 Heptranchias perlo
CCCAGATCTCCTGTGGCATTGCTTACCATGAGTCGGAGGATACGCTAAAGTCCGACATATGAAGTGTGATAGAAAATAAATGTGATGTGTACAGGAAGTGTGTGTCATATGCAAGACTTTTTAATTTCTGTACATTATGATGTGTATTTATATTAAAAGTAAATATCAATTTGCCATGCAATGCAAAATATTGAAGAGTACAAACTGTGTATGCTTGCATGAAACAATTTTGAGGGTTTTTGTTGCACTTCAGGAGTATAAGTTGCACTGATCTCAAATTGCTGATACCATTAGTGCTGCAGCCATCAATAGAAGGTTTCCACAGAAATGGCTTGTGTTCTATTATTTTTCAAGTTCTTTTACATTGTGCTTAGAAGCACTGCCTCCTGATGTGTGGGGCTCGAGCAACACGACATTTGTTCAATTAAAAAAAACTAGATTTGTGAAAGTCAATGACTGGGAAGAGATATGGTTAGAAATTATTAACGGGGAAAACGTACTATATTTGTGATTTAGAAGCCCTCAAGTTGGGTAAGGGCTAAATGAAATACACCATAAAGTGCGGGTGGGAGGAAGCTTTTTTCATCTGCTGTAGATCTGCTCTACTGAAGCTTTGCCATTCTATAATGTATGAGGGAGTCTCAAGAGAGGAGCTTGCATTACAAGCTAATATCAGCATGGCCTTTTTACCATTCTATACTTTTAAATATAAGTGACTATCAATTGCAGTTGATACATTCAGCAGCAATAGTTTAGTTTGCCTGTAGCAGTTAAGAACTGGCATCAACTTAACACTATTTGAGGGTTTCTTTTTATGTTAGAATAACCGTATGTAGTTCAGCAGATTAGGTATTAGGATATAACCAGTATGATTGTACTGAGTGTGGTTTATTTCACAATACTTTGATATTGACTATTCCCTGTTCCACCTGTACAATCTGTTCAGCTTGTTGCAGTGAGAGGTACTGGAGGCTCAGTAGAAAGCTGAGTTCGCTTCATATTGGAATTCTATTTGAGGGTTTCAAGCTAAAGCTTCTGTTCATGAACTGGCTGAAAGCTGTCTAGAAGCATACCTGGCTTCAACCGTTTCAATCATTTGTGTGAAAGAAGAACAACACTCACAAAGCAAATGCTTGGGTGAATTTTCTTGGCTTTCTACTGTGTGTACAATGTGAAAAATTAGGTTGCAAAGGAGAAGGGAGAGGGCAGAGTGGGGAGATCATTTGCAATGCATTAATACATGGGGAAGAAAAAAATTCCAGGTGAATTAGTAGGTTAATGGTTTTAAGTAATGTTGCTTTTTTTCAAAGAAAAAGAGAACTTCATAATGTGGCCTAATGCAAGTATGTTACTGCTTGTCAACAATGCAGCTTCTCTGGTTAAATGAAACATTTCACATAGGATGAAGGAATTTTCCACATTGCTTACCTAGCAGGCTAACAAAATGCTCAAAAGAATGGAAGTAATTTGCCCAGAGTGCTTACAAAATGTAAAGAGACAGTTTATCCAATTACATCCATGTGCGAATTCCGTTTGATTGATTCATAATGAATATGTAGACTTTCCAACTGTGTGAAATGGCACCCATGCCTTTTATACAGCTTTTCTTTCCCTGAACTGGAAAAACAAATGTTTCAAGACACGATGCTGCAATTATGAACCACTGTTGTTTTACATGCACCAAATGTGCATTTGTGCCCTGGTGAATTTCTCGCTTTCCTCTGCCTTCAATAATGGTTTGCTGTGGTCACACAATGAGAGGCACATAAGAGTATTCTGGGTGACTCGGCCTTTTGTTCCCCCCCCCCCCCCTCCCCACCCTCCCTTTCTCTGCTCAGAAACTTTGTGAATGGGTAGTTGTAGATGTGTAGTGTGTTCATATGAGCACTCCCGTCCTGAAATGAGTTTTAAGTTGATTTTTTTTAAATCCGGGGATTGTGGCTGAATAAATGATCCATCTCTTCTGTAAAAATAAATACAAACAAAGGTACAAGTCAGCTATTGTAGCCTTTATTCACTGCAATGGCCACCGTCTTTGACTAAGCTGAGCAAGAATCAAAGTATTAAGACTATGATTGTAATATTTTTAAAAGGGAACGCTGTTGATAGACATGGAGCAAAGATGAGATGAGCGCCTCCTTCTTAAAAAAAAAAAGGTCTGATGGGTGATGTGTAAGAAACAATACTTTTTTTTGCTCGCAGGGGTTGGTAAGATGTTAAATCTAATATTTAATTCGGACGACAATTTTCACGAATCTATCAATTTGGAAGATGGTAGTGAATTCAGGTCCAGAAAGATCAATGAAAATCATCTAATCAATCCCGATTATGTATTACATATTTTAATTTTTTTTATATTAAGTTATTTATAGTGTTTATATAGTGTTATACAATATATAGATATATGGTTAAATAGTGATGGATGAATGATTTATAATTAACCACATCAGACCAAAATCACTTAACTGTCACACTTGATAAAGCCAAGGAGATCTAGTGGTAGGAGGCAGAGTTATTGAAGGGCTTTCACATAACTTTGGTTTTTACTTGGCTATAGCAATTGGGGGAAAATATGTGGACTGGCTCATATGATCTAGTTGAATCAGATGTCCGGAGCAGCAACACTGCACTCTCCCTGCTGAAAGGCAAATTGTACAATTGAGGGATCACAAACTGGTGGTTTAGGTGCCGGGAAAAAAAATCAGATGAAGGCCTGTTAATGGTTAACCACTGTAGATCAATCTCTTTTGACACTGATTCATTTAGACCAAAGCATGTTCAACATTACAAGTTGTCAAGAAGCCTTTGAAGATAACAACGAAGCAGATGTATCAAAAGCCCTGCAGAATTTAATCATAAAGACAGTTTGCTAAATCTCCTGGATGGATTCTGCAAGGAAAGTCTTGAGCACTCAAGATTATTTCAGTTCTAGGATAACTGTATTCATATGGTGAGCTCCCTGGTTCACTCGTCATCTGTAGAATCTTCATCTTGGTATGATGGTAGTCTTGATTCCCTGCTGTAGGTTTTATGATCCAATCTGCCTGACTGACAGATGCAAATCAGGCAAACCTGTTCAGGAAAGTGGGTGGAATTACAAACCGCATTACAACCAATAAAGTACTTTTGAAGTGTAGTCACTGTTGTAATGTAAAAAACGTGGCAGCCAATTTGCACACAGCAAGGTCCCACAAACAGCAATGTGATAACGACCAGATAATCTGTCTGCAGACTCCTTCCTGCATCTCTGGTTTCCTTTTCCTTTGTTTGTATCTGTCACTTGTTGGTCCCTTCCCCATCAGGCTTTGCAAAGGCTGACATGCCTTCAACTTTTCCAAAGGATTTCAGAATTTTTGCCCTCTTATTGTGACACTCTTCTTTAACTGTTGCCATCCCTTTTAAATTTGACTGGTGCACAATTTTCTATTCCCACCACGAGTGTGTTCCTTGCATTCATACAAATCTGTACCTGGGCCTACACGAAAGAACTGACTTTGGAAAATAAGATTAAGATCACATACTTGCATTTGTTTCACTTTAATCATTTGGATGCAAACTGCATCCATACTGGAAAACTTGGGCTCCTATTTTTCACCTTACATCAGAGTAAACTCTGCTCAGTGGCTCACCGATTACCTTGCTGGCATTCAAAGACTACCTAATGTGGCACCTGAAATCCACCAACAGTATCTACTAGGAAATCATCAAGTTGAAAGAAGCATAATCCTTTAGTTAGTTATGGACTGTTGCATAAGAACAGACTGAACTGTGACAGCAAAACCAGAGGAGAAATCTTTGGCTTCTAAGGTGCAACAAGGTGAAATTCCTTACAAACCACATCAAAAGGGCTTTCAATAAATGTGAAGGAAGCATGTGACATGGTTGACAATGATGAGCAAAGAGGCAGCATCTAGAAGAAAGCAGAGATGAGTGTGCTCAAAAATTAATTGCTGCCTTAATTGATAACTTGGAAAATCTCATTGTTTGCCCAATGATGAAGATACAGAACTCTTTGTAACCTTGCTACTGGTTCTTTAGGAGTAGTTGATTCTCTTTTGAGATCCTATTTCCTTGGGAAAGTCATCATGGAAAAATTCAAAGGAGGCAGATTGAACACAGATGCCATCAGTTTGTTTGATCCTTTGCCCAAGGTAAAAATAAAGCTTTTGAATGACGGGACAAATCTGTGAAAGTCTTAGGGAGTCCAAAAAAACCCCCAGCTACATACATTGATGCAGACCTGTGGTTGTTATTTCTTGGACACGTGATCTGCATACTTTTTACTTGCAAGTCCTTCCCAGTCCCATCAATTTAGCCTCTCCAGATGCCTTCTTGAGACAAAAACATGGGACATACCCTTAAGACAGAGTTAGAAAGAGATTCTTGCAGTCATGGTTGATCTTCCTGCAATTACAACAGCTTGTATCTTTGGCAGGGCTTTTATGCAGATGTTGAGCTGCAATGCCAAAATGTTTGGTGAACTTGCTAATAACACTTATTGCTACACCACAGGTCTATTTAAACAAACGTAAAACCGTTTTTGACCTTCACTATGACAAATAATTTTTCCATAAAGCTTGGAGGTCGAGATCCACGGTCCAGTACCCAAACGATGTGTAAGATAAATCAATAATCTTATTAACAAAGCAAACTTGTAGCCTCTTTCAGAGTGGTACACTAGAACTAAATCAATGCTCCTGCTGCTTCAGCAGCTGGTGATGGGTGGTAGCTTTTTTAATTAATTGTGATGTGGAGATGCCGGTGATGGACTGGGGTTGACAATTGTAAACAATTTTACAACACCAAGTTATAGTCCAGCAATTTTATTTTAAATTCACAAGCTTTCGGAGGCTACCTCCTTCCTCAGGTGAACGATCCGCATCGTTCACCTGAGGAAGGAGGTAGCCTCCGAAAGCTTGTGAATTTAAAATAAAATTGCTGGACTATAACTTGGTGTTGTAAAATTGTTTACAATTAATTAATTGTCTTTAGGCTATAATGATGTCCAGATGCACTGAACTTGCTTGCAGCCCCGAGGGGGGTAGGTTTGAAGATACTATCCAGCAACAAGACAGTTATAGTTGTTATTTCCATAATGTTTGTTCAGCAGTGTGATTCAGGACTGAACTGAAGAATAAAGCACAATGTATTACAGTACGTAAGAAAGAACAAACTTGCATTTATACTTTGCTTTGTCATGTCCCCAGGATGTGTTAAAGTCCATCACAATCAATGAATTACTTTTGAAATGCACTCACTGATAGGTAGACAATTGCTGCAGTTGATTGCACAAAGTGAGGTCCCACACAAAACTAATGAGATGAAAGTCTAGTTTTTTTTTTGGTGGTGTTGGTTGAGGGAGGTATGTTGGCCAGGATACTGGGTGAAGTCCCTGCTCTTTTTTTTGAGCAGTGCCATATGAGAGCTAATAAACCTTTGCTGTCTGACAGAGGCCATGCTAGGATTCCTTACATTAACTGAATGTGATACTAGTGTTTTGAGGCACTGTAGAAAGAGGAAAGCCTAGAAACATTTATAGAATTGCAAAGATCTTCTTGATCATGCCTTTGTTGACCCATGTAAGAGTGTGCCATCGGACATAACTCAAAAAAAATAGTATCCAGATTCTGTTGCCTCTATGATGTATCTGTCTTACCACATTTTGATATGACCTGTTCTGGCGATGTCAAACCAAAAATAAAATCTTGCCCCCAATTTCTGATGTCAATAATTTGAACATTCAGAAGTAAGCATTCTTGTGGTTGACAGCAAATTAAACCCTTCTGGGCAATACCTCCTCCTGAAACAGCTGGATTAAGTATTGGGAGGAGTTAAACCTGTTAAAAGAAAGGGTCATCAGATATTTAGAGCTTAGGACGTGCAAGAATTTAGCCTCAAATGTGTCACTCCACCAAAATTTGTACATGTTCAAGGAAGCTTTGAAGTAAAAGCTGCCCAAAGGTTTGTACACTTTCCCCAACTTTGAGTTAATTGAGATTGCAAAAGTTGAAATTTTACAGTACTCAAGGATCAGAGTTGCAATGAGATTCTGCTGTATTCATTGAGTTATCAGAAGTCATTTTATTAGACCAGTTGAAATTTTACTCAACATTTTTCTGTGCTGCTTACTTTTCAATGTATAGTTCTGGTCACAAAAAAATTACACATTATTCCAATCGAACCATTTACTAGTAACTTGAAGTGCCTTTGCTGCAGAAATATCTCCCATTTAGTGCTTTCACTTTCATATCCAAGTCACTCCTCAAAAAGCAAATGTAATGTATGTGGAATAGCCCAGGTGATTTTTTAAAAATTCGTTCATGGGACATGGGCGTCGCTGGCAACGCCAGCATTTATTGCCTATCCATAATTACCCTTGAGAAGGTGGCGGTGAGCCACCGCCTTGAACCGCTGCAGTCCATGTGGTGAAGGTTCTTCCACAGTGCTGTTAGGAGGGGAGTTCCAGGATTTTGACCCAGTGACGATGAAGGAATGGTGACATATTTCCAAGTCGGGATGGTGTGTGACTTGGAGGGGAACGTGCAGGTGGTGGTGTTCCCATGTGCCTGCTGCCCTTGTCCTTCTAGGTGGTAGAGGTCGCTGGTTTGGGAGGTGCTGTCGAAGTCTTGGCGAGTTACTGGAGTGCATCCTGTGGATGGTACACACTGCAGCCACGGTGCGCCGGTGGTGAAGGGAGTGAATGTTTAGGGTGGTGTATGGGGTGCCAATCAAGTGGGCTGCTTTTGTCCTGGATGGTGTCGAGCTGCTTCTTGTTGGAGCTGCACTCATCCAGGCAAGTGGAGAGTATTCCATCACACTCCTGACTTGTGCCTTGCAGATGGTGGAAAGGCTTTGGGGAGTCAGGAGGTGAGTCACTCACTGCAGAATACCCAGCCTCTGACCTGCTCTTGTAGCCACAATATTTATGAGGCTGGTCCGGTTAAGTTTCTGGTCAATGGTGACCCCCAGGGTGTTGATGGTGGGGGATTCGGCGATGGTAATGCCATCGAATGTCAAGGGGAGGTGGTTAGACTCTCTCTTGATAGAGAGTGACAAATCCCCAGGACCAGATGGTTTCCATTCCAGGGTTTTAAAGGAAGTAGGTGAGCACATTGTGGATGCCCTAACTATAATCTTTCAAAGTTCTCCAGATTCAGGAACTGTCCCTCTAGATTGGAAAATTGCACACGTGACTCTGCTTTTTAAGAAACAGGAGAGAGGGAAACCTGGGAATTATAGACCAGTTAGTCTAACATCTGTTGTGGGGAAAATGCTGGAGTCTATAATTAAGGATAGGGTGACTGAACACCTCGAGAATTTTCAGTTAATCAGAGAGAGCCAGCATGGATTTGTGAAAGGTAGGTCGTGCCTGACAAACCCGATTGAATTTTTTGAAGAGGTGACTAAAGTAGTGGACAGGAGAATGTCAATGGATGTTATTTATATGGACTTCCAGAAGGCATTTGATAAGGTCCCACATAAGAGACTGTTAGCTAAGATAGAAGCCCATGGAATTGAGGGAAAAGTACGGACTTGGTTAGGAAGTTGGCTGAGCGAAAGGCGACAGAGAGTAGGGATAATGGGTAGGTACTCACATTGGCAGGATGTGACTAGTGGAGTCCCGCAGGGATCTGTCTTGGGGCCTCAATTATTCACAATATTTATTAACGACTTAGATGAAGGCATAGAAAGTCTCATATCTAAGTTTGCCGATGACACAAAGATTGGTGGCATTGTAAGCAGTGGAGATGAAAACATAAAATTACAAAGCGATATTGATAGATTAGGTGAATGGGCAAAACTGTGGCAAATGGAATTCAATGTAGACAAATGTGAGGTCATCCACTTCGGATCCAAAAAGGATAGAACAGGGTACTTTCTAAATGGTAAAAAGTTAAAAACAGTGGATGTCCAAAGGGACTTAGGGGTTCAGGTACATAGATCATTGAAGTGTCATGAACAGGTGCAGAAAATAATCAAGAAGGCAAATAGAATGCTGGCCTTTATATCGAGAGGACTAGAGTACAAGGGGGCAGAAGTTATGCTGCAGCTATAGAAAACCCTGGTTAGACTGCACCTGGAGTACTGTGAGCAGTTCTGGGCACCGCACCTTCGGAAGGACGTATTGACCTTGGAGGGAGTGCAGCGTAGGTTTACTAGAATGATACCCGGACTTCAAGGGTTAAGTCACGAGGAGAGATTACACAAATTGGGGTTGTATTCTCTGGAATTTCGATGGTTAAGGGGTAATCTGATCGAAGTTTATAAGATATTAAGGGGAACAGATAGGGTGGATAGAGAGAAACTATTTCCGCTGGTTGAGGATTTTTGGAGTAGGGGGCACAGTCTAAAAATTAGAGCCAGACCTTTCAGGAGCGAGATTAGAAAACATTTCTACACACAAAGGGTGGTAGAAGTTTGGAACTCTCTTCCGCAAACGGCAATTGATACTAGCTGATTTGCTAAATTTAAATATGAGATAGATAGCTTTTTGGCAACCAAAGGTATATGGAGTTAGATCACAGATCAGCCATGATCTTATCAAATTGCGGAGCAAGCACGAGGGGCTGAATGGCCTATTCCTGTTCCTATGTTCCTAGATGGTCATTACCTGGCACTTGTCTAGCGCGAATGTTACTTGCCACTTATCAGCCTAAGCCTGGATGTTGTGCAGGTCTTGCTGCATGCAGGCACGGACTGCTTAATTATCTGAGGGGTTGCGAATGGAACTGAACACTGTGCAATCATCAGCGAACATCCTCGTTTCTGACCTTATGATGGAGGGAAGGTCATTGATGAAGCAGCTGAATATGGTTGGGCCTAGGACATTGCCCTGAGGAACTCCTGCCGCAATGTCCTGGGGCTGAGATGATTGGCCTCCAACAACCACTACCATCTTCCTTTGTTCTAGGTATGACTCAGCCACTGGAGAGTTTTCCCCCTGATTCCCATTGACTTCAATTTTACTAGGGCTCCTTGATGCCACACTCAGTCAAATGCTGCCTTGATGTCAAGGACAGCCACTCTCATCTCACCCCTGGAACTCAGCTCTTTTGTCCATGTTTGGACTAAGGCTGTAATAAGGTCTGGAGCAGAGTGGTCCTGGCGGAATCCAAATTGAGCATTGATGAGCAGGATATTGGTGAGTAAGTTCCGCTTGATAGCACTGTCGATGACACCTTCCATCACTTAGCTGCTGATTGAGAGTAGACTGATGGGATGGTAATTGGCCGGATTGGATTTGTCCTGTTTTTTGTGGACGGGACATACCTGGGCAATTTTCCACATTGTTGGGTGGATGCCAGTGTTGTAGCTGTACTGGAAGAGTTTGGCTAGAGGCGCGGCTAGTTCTGGAGCACAAGTCATCAGCACCACAGCCGAGATGTTGTCACGGCCCATAGCCTTTGCTGTATCCAGTGCACTCAGCCGTTTCTTGATATCACGTGGAGTGAATCGAATTGGCTGAAGACTGGCTTCTGTGATGGTGGGGATATCGGGAGGAGGCTGAGATGGATCAATTATACGGCACTTCTGGCTGAAGATGGTTGCAAACACTTCAGCCTTGTCTTTTGCACTCACGTTCTGGACTCCGCCACCATTGAGGATGGGGATGTTTACAGATCAGCCTCCTCCCGTTAGTTGTTTAATTGTCCACTGTCATTCACGACTGGATGTGGCAGGACTGCAGAGCTTTGATCAGATCTGTTGGTTGTGGAATCACTTAGCTCTGTCTATAGCATGTTGCTTCTGTTTAGAATGCATATAATCCTGTCTTGTAGCTTTACCAGGTTGGCACCTCATTTTTAGGTACGCCTGGTGCTGCTCCTGGCATGCTCTTCTGCACTCCTCATCGAACCAGGGTTGATCCCCTGGCTTGTTGGTGGTAGAGTGAGGAATATGCCGGGCCATGAGGTTACAGATTGTGCTGGAATACAATTCTGCTGCTGCTGATGGTCCACAGCACCTCATGGATGCTCCGTTTTGAGCTGCTGGATCTGTTCTGAATCTATCCCATTTAGCACGGTGGTAGTGCCACACAACATGTTGGATGGTATCCTCAGTGTGAAGACGGGACTTCATCTCCATGAGGACTGTGCGGTGGTCACTCCTACCGATACTGTGATGGACAGGTGCATCTGCGACAGGTAGATTGGTGAGGACGAGGTTAAGTAGGTTTTTCCCTCATGTTGGTTCGCTCACCACCTGCCGCAGGCCCAGTCTGGCAGCTGTGTCATTCAGGACTCGGCCAGCTCGGTCATTCGTGGTGCTACCGAGCCACCCTTGCTGATGGATATTGAAGTCCCCCACCCAGAGTACATTCTGTGCCCTTGGTACCCTCAGTGCTTCCTCCAAATGGTGCTCAACTTGGTGGAGGACTGATTCATCAGCTGAAGGAGGGCGGTAGGTGGTAATCAGCAGGAGGTTTCCTTGCCCATGTTTGACCTGATGCCATGAGATTTCATGGGGTCCGGAGTCAATGTTGAGGACTCCCAGGGCCACTCCCTCTTGACTGTATATTACTGTACCACCACTTCTGGTGGGTCTGTCCTGCCGGTGGGACAGGACATACCCAGGGATGGTAATGGAACAGTCTGGGATGTTGCTTGAAAGATATGATTCTATGAGTATGGCTATGTAGTCTGTGGGACAGCTCTCCCAATTTTGGCACAAGCCCCCAGATGTTAGTGAGGAGGACTTTGCATGGTCGACTGGGCTTGGTTTGCCTTTGTTGTGTCTGGTGCCTCGTGGTCTGATGCCAGGTGGTCCGTCCGGTTTTATTCTTATTATGACTTTTCGTAGTGAGATTATACAACTAAGTGGCTTGCTAGGCCCTTTGAGGGCGATTAAGAATCAACCACATTGCTGTGGGTCCGGAGTTACATATCGGCCAGACTGGGTAAGGACAGCAGGTTTCCTTCCCTAAAGGACGTTAATGAACCAGATGAGTTTTTACGACAATCTGGTAGTTTCACGGCCGCCATTGTTTTTTTATTCCAGATTTTATTTAATTAATTGAATTTAAATTCCCCAGCATGGTGGGATTTGAACACATGACTCCGGATTATTAGTCCAGGCCTCTGGATTACTCGTCCAATAACATAACCATTATGCTACCGTACCCGGTATTCTTTTTAAAAACAAATTCCAAACAAGGTAGTGTTAAGTGGTATTCATTAATCCTAGCACTGCTAACTTGAGGAGCAATGGCTCCCTGAGTATTAATGTTGGGGGTACAGTGTAATTCCCATCCAAAATAACTTTTGTTCTCCAATGACTTACTCAATTGGGAGGTAAGTGGGTTTTTTTGGGATCAAGGTGACACAGCTGATGATGGAAGTTCCAAACGAAGCCTTCCCTCTGTCGAAGACTCTGTAATCCAATACCTAAACCAGGCAGGTCTGCAGTACATGTGTGCACTGTTTGAGTGAGTGACCAACCAGTCTGGCTCGTTAATTGAACTTGCAAGGGTAGATCTATCACTGGAGGAAGCGATCCTTACCACTTGGCTCAGATAACCGGTAAGCCAATGCCCTAAAGATTAAGGGATGTTCCTAGCTTGGCTGTGCGTATCTGCATGTAGCTCTGTCGACTTGGGTAAGTGGGATGTGTCCCGATGAAGGAAGCTAAAACCCACCAAACTCTCCGTTCCTTTGACTCTGGCCTCTTCTGCATCCCTCCTCTCCCTCTCCCCCTGTAGTCGTGATGTGGAGATGCCGGTGATGGACTGGGGTGGACAAATGTAAGCAATCTTGCAACACCAGGTTATAGCCCAACAGTTTTATTTGAAAATCACAAGCTTTCGGAGGCTTTCTCCTTCGTCAGACTCTCTCCTCTTCCCTCTCCTACTTTAAGGTCCTCCTTAAAACCCAGGTCTTCGACCAATATTTTGGTCACCCCTCCTAATATCTCCCTAGGTTTAGTGTCTCTTTTTTTCCCTTGTGCCCCTGTGAAGCGCCTTACGATGTTTTCCCCCATTAAAGGTGCTATATAAATGCAAGTTGTTTTGATTCTGTTAGTGTTGTAATATGTGAGCTAGTTCTGAAATATTTTTAGTAGAACGACATTTTGTGGTACCGTTATGCAATCCCTGCACTGATTTCGTTTCCACAAAATTTGTCAATTTTTTTTAGTGTATGGTAAAAGAAGAAAGAACTTGCATTTATATAGTGCCTTTCACATCCTTAAGTTGTTCTAAAAGTATTTCACAACCAATTAATTATTTCTGAAGTGCAATCACTGTAAGCAAACGTGGCAGCGAATTTGTGCACCAAGGTCCCGCAAACAACAATGAAATAACTGACCAGCTGATCTTATTTAGTGGTGTTGGTTGTTGGCCAGGACACCAGGAGGATTCCCCTGCTCTTTGAATAGTGCCAATGGATCTTTTATAGTCACTTGAGAGGGCAGACATGGGACCGTGGTTTAACATCCTATCCAAAATATGGCACTTCTGCCAAGACAGCACTCCCTCAGTACTGCACTGAAGTGACAGTCTAGACGATGTGCTTAAGCCTCTGGAGTGGGACTTAAACCTATGATCACCTGACTCTTGAGCCAAGCTGACAGTAAAAGTTATTATTTGATTATAAACCGTGTTGCAATCTCTCCACTCGTGGGATATAAATTGCATGTTCTATATTCTGTTTGACAATTTTGATCAGTGGAAACCCATTCATGAATATTACAAATTTCTTAAATTAGTTGGAGCAGTATCTGAATTTCTTAGTGAATGGGATGTAATATGCTCATCATACCTCAGAGCATATGCCACCAGCAGGTTTCTCAATAAATGTAGTCAATTTTACATGAGACTTATAAGTTGAGAACTTTTTTTTTGGGAGTGTATTTGGGATTAGATGAACATTCTATGTTTGAATAGGGTACATAGAATACCATTTTATAATTTGGAACTACTTTTCCCTTCCCCATGGTGGGGGGGTCCATTTGATGCTTGAAAAGTCAACTTGGTTTTGTGTTGCGAACTGAATCCTAATGCTTTTTTTACCATTATTGGTCTGCCACAGGGGAGCAACACCCAAGCGATCTGTGTGTGCGCTCCCTCTCTTTGCTCCCCCTCCCCAGATTTATATATTTATATTTTGATCTCTTTTCCTGTGGTGTCACTCTTCCTGCAGGTTTAATGGAGGGCAATTTGTAGGGCAGCGACCCATTATCTTAATGCAGTTTTGTGCTGTGTTGTAACAGATGAGGTCAGGCAAGGCTGGAACTGATACTGAGCTTGGAACTGATGTTGAGCCAGTCCTGCACATCTGCATGCTTGATCTCTTAATGCATGCGGATGCACCAAACCACTTCTGGGCATTTTGTGGCCCAGAACAAGACGTGCTTAAACCGATGGCAGACCGCAAAACCCACAAGAAAATGCAGGTCTCCAATGCATTGAGTTCAGATATAGCCTCCTTTATTTGTATATGCTGTCAAAGATACTTTTGTCAATGTAAAATTGCCTCAAGACTGGTTTGCTTGTAAATTTGTAATGTGCAAGGTGATTGACCTCCGCCCCTGCTTTTTAAGGACAATGGTTACAGCTTATTAAATGCAAGTAGAAAATTGTAAATCATTTTGATGAAAGGCTTTAGCACCATTATTACTTAAGCTTTGACCCACCCTGCTGAAAGTGGTGTCTCTTTAATGGAGGGGGTGGAAATGATTGAGTAATGATCACTGATTGATTCTGCTGTGCATGGTGTCACCGTGGTGTTCATTGAAGTCAGAGCAGCTGTTGTTTTGTCCTCTTTAATGCGCTCTTTGAAAATATATATGTTCTCTTGCCTGAAATAAACCATGTATCTTAAGTTCAAATCAGATGATTGCAAGGACCATTTTTTTTGGCCAACCACCCATCATTGTCCAAAAAAAAACTTGCTGAAAAGGAAGCAAGATGCCCCCTGTGAATTCTGCTTTTATATACTTCGTAAAATAAAGTACAGGTGAATCATGCTTCAAGGTTATAAAGTATCTGTTTGGGTTGAGATGATATTGATAAAGTAAAGCTTTGCTCTCAAGGCTTACCTGTTGACCTGCTGTCACTGCCTTGTAAAACATTACTTTTTATCCTCGATATTTCCCAGTAATCAACTATTGAGTATCCTTCAAGCATGCAATGACTGTCGGTCATTGTTGTCGTGCATCAATGGTTTACAGTGTGCTTGCTGTCAATGGTGTTTCTTGAAATAGCTGCACTCACCATAAAATAGAGATACTTGGAAACATATATTGTTTTGAAATCACTCCATTGTAACTTCCTCTTGGGATTCAGATGATGGTTATAAACCGGTTAAAATATGTCTTTAGGTTTATGGTCTCAGATGAACCCTGCTGGGATTATGTACTGTCATCAATCATAAGTACGCACTTTCTCTGCATCTATATTGTAGAATAATGCACTCTCCTTTGTCTGAAGGTATTTAATATGAATCCCAACCCAGGCACTCCACCTTGTTTCTGGGCACGACAGAATGACAAACGCATTAAGTTCTCTGTTTTGTCAGTTCACGTACAACTTGCAGATTGGAAGGCTGTGTCAGGCTGCAGGTGGGTGGGAGTGTGCAGCTACCTGAAACTGTCCAAATTCAAAACTGCAAAGTAAGCTGGAGTGCAGGAGTACTTCTCCCCCTTTTTTAAAAAAAAATTCTAGATGAATTTTTTCTGCTCATCTAAAGACACACACTCTCGTTGAGGCATGATTCCATAGATACCTGCAGTCTTCCAGTATTTTTCTGAATGGCCATTGTCCATGTGTGAGCCCAGGTGGTGAGTTTTTAACTGTTTTGGACAGCAATACATCCAATCCCAATCCGATGTTCATGTGCACTTACCAGTGCAGGTCATTGGATAGCAGTCAAGAACTCTGTGATTTTTTTTTTTCCCTTCCCTATTCCAGTAGCACAGAGGACAATTGCATCTCAACTGCTTGCCCAGAAGAGGTTAACTTCCCCAGCAGAGACTGAAAATCAAACCTGGAACCTTTTGGTCTTTATTGCTTAAGAAAGAAAAGGGGGGTGGAAAAAAACACGTTTTTATATATCAGCTTTCATGTCTTTAGTGGTGTCAGCCTTGGCTTAGTGGTAGCACTGTCGTCTGAGTCAGAAGGTTGTGGGTTCAAGTCTCACTCCATGAAATTACTTGTATATGGCCTCTGGGGCTCCGTGTTGTGCAACTACGAAGTCTACTAAGACCAAAAGCTTGGACACCCCTGGTTTAATGCTAAATTGAATGGTTCCTTTACCCACTGGACCTTGTGGGAATTCCTTTCTTTATGATCCTATTGTGGTGGGATTGGTGAAGGCTGCTTTTTTTTTATTTGTTCATGGGATGTGGGCATCTCTGGCAAGGCCAGCATTTACTGCTCATCCCTAATTGCCCTTGAGAAGGTGGTGGTGAGCTGCCTTCTTGAACCGCTGCAGTCCGTGTGGTGAAGGTTCTCCCACAGTGCTGTTAGGTCGGGAGTTCCAGGATTTTGACCCAGCGACGATGAAGGAACGGCGATATATTTCCAATTTGGGATGGTGTGTGACTTGGAGGGGAACGTGCAGGTGGTGGTGTTCCCATGTGCCTGCTGCCCTTGTCCTTCTAGGTGGTAGAGGTTTCGGGTTTGGGAGGTGCTGTCGAAGAAGCCTTGGCGAGTTGCTGCAGTGCATCCTGTGGCTGGTTCACACTGCAGCCACTGTGCGCCGGTGGTGAAGGGAGTGAATGTTTAGGGTGATGGATGGGGTGCCAATCAAGCGGGCTGCTTTGTCCTGGATGGTGTCAAGCTTCTTGAGTGTTGTTGGAGCTGCACTCATCCAGGCAAGTGGAGAGTATCCCATCACACTCCTGACTTGTGCCTTGTAGATGGTGGAAAGGCTCTGGGGAGTCAGGAGGTGAGTCACTCGCCACAGAATACCCAACCTCTGACCTGCTCTTGTAGCCACAGTATTTATATGGCTGGTCCAGTTAAGTTTCTGGTCAATGGTGACCCCGAGGATGTTGATGGTGGGGGAGGTGGTTAGATTCTCTCTTGTTGGAGATGGTCATTGCCTGGCACTTGTCTGGCGTGAATATTCTTTGATTATAGCTCGATTGTAGATGGGTTCCAATAGGATTTTGATCCTTTTGTTAAATATGCCACTTTTTGAGTGCAATTTTTGCTAATTTTCTCTTTTTCTGAAGTTGTTGGCTTTTTGCTGGAGTATGTTTTTACAGACAAGTGGGCATTCTTTTTCTATGAGCCTAGATGGTGAGTGTTGGTGGACTGTTCATACATGGAGGATATCGCAGTAAAGCCCTATACTATTTACTTGCACACTTTACGCAGGGGTTACTGGATACCAATCAGGAATAGCATCCCTGGCTAACTTCCCCCCAAATCCAGGACCAGTGAAATGCATTGCCTGAAAGGGTGGTGGATGCAGATTCAATCATGGCTTTCAGAAAGGAATTGGATAAATATTTGCAAGGAAAAAATTTGCAGGGCTATGGGGAAAGAGCAGGGTAATAGGACTAACTGGATTGCTCTTACAAAGAGCCGGCATAGGCTTAATGGGCCGAATGGCGGCCTCCTGTGCTGCAACAATTCTGTGAATTTAGTTTGAGGCCTGTTTTGTTATTTCTGTGATCACAAAAGGGTATTAATAGTTTGCAAAATCAACAGGAATATTAGTTTATAATGGTAGATGTAGAATTGTCTTGTAATTAACCATGTTATTTCTTGAGAAAACTTGAAAAAACTACACTGCATTTATCAGTCCCCCGTGTTAATAGTTCTAAGAATTGGCATTGACAAACGCTCGTGTGCATGCACATGATTCTTGTACATATTGCCGGGTCATGATTCATAAGCTTCTTAAATTTCACTCTCTGTTTCGTGTCAACTGACCTCAATTAGGTTATAGCCTTGTACTCCCTCCTAGATATCCATTTTGTAATTACTTTCTGTTAACTAGCAGTTTTACCAGAATCTAGCAGAATCATGGAAATTTTAGCATTGAATTGGCCCATTGTGCCCAGCCTAGTGCTTGCTCTGCATTGGCGCTTTCTGCTCTAAATCCTAAGGGAAGAAAAATCTTGTCCTCCCGAACATTTGTGCAAAATAAAAGCTGTTTGATCTTCCCTTGGAAAAAAAGCTGCTGCTTTGCAACATAGTTTTCCATTTTTATTTTGAAGATGAAAATAACTGGCGCTATGATGCTGTAATTCTGTCTTTCCCCCAGAAATATCTCCTGATTGTCCAAGTAACTTTGGTTTGTTAGATTTCGATGTGTGAATTTTATGGTTAAGGTTATATCCTGAATTCCAAAAACTAAGAATGGGAAGAAAAAGCAGCTGAAGCAAATGAAAGGGCAAGAAGGGACTGGCATTTATAGTTCTCATCACATCTCTCTGGACATCCCAAAGCACTTCAAAACTATTGAAGGGCAGTCACTGTTGTGCGCAACAAGATCCCACAAACAGCAAGAGAAATGACTGGTTAATCTGTTTTGGTGGTTTGGTTGAGAGATAGATGGACACCAGGAGAACCCTCCTCCCCTTTGAATACTTCCTAGGCACTTTTTATGTTCAGCTGAGGGTAGTCATGGCCTCATTTTAATATCTTGGGCAAAAGATGGCACTTCTGATGGAGTATTACTTCAATATTGAAGTGGGACTTGAACCCATGATCTTTTGACTCTTGAGGTGCAAGTATCATGCATCTGAAATGTTAATTTGTCTTTTTTTTTTCTCTTCACCGGGGTTAATTGACCTGCTGTGTATTTCCAGCATTCTCTGTTTCAATTTTGGTGGATTAATATTGCAGGGAACGGATTTAATTTGGCTTTGTAGCTCAAAAAATTGGTACATATGACATCATTGGATTGCCTTCTCAAAGTAGTCACATTATGAACATTTTCTTTGTGCTAAATTTCTTTGAGTCAGAATCTATTTTTGCTGTACATTATTCATGTTGCAATGTTTTGTGAAAGTTTCTATCTTGAGATGAAGGGAAGAAACAAAACACCGCAAATCAAGAAGATGCTTAAAGAATGTTATGCCCAACTCGAGGCTTTTAGCCAATTCACACCACACATTTTGCTGAGACACATCACAGGCAATAGCAAAACAGTCTCTGGAGTAAATCATTTTTCTGATCTCATACCCCACCATAGGAGTAAATTAAAGTTCAGCTTGCACCTTCTGCAGAGCGATCTGGTAACTTCTTGCTTCGTGCAAAGTAAAACCAATTACTACTTATTATGAGGCATTGTTTATCAGAAATTACTGAAACTGTCTGCTCTACAGCTGCTTGTATATTGCTGGCTGAGTTTCGGAAAATGATTTGCATACAGTGCTGTCCCATATTTACATTTCAATAATGATGCAAAGCTCCCTGTAAACTAGCTGCAGTGTAAGTCCTGGTATTTTGTACCTGCACAGACTGGATGTGACCACTTGGCCAGTGCAAATGTGCGAAATACTTGTGCCATGATGTCAGCAACAGGTGATGTAGTGATATTACTAGAGAATCACCTGTGCATGTTGAAGGGATGATGTCACTACTGGAATTGTGTTGCTTCCATTGGAACACTGCGTTTATTGGCCCAAGGGAGACCAAGTAAAAGAGGGGTCTTTGAGGCTGCTGGTTTTATAAAACCCAGTGTGTTTAGCTTTATGTTGCCAGTGGCTGCGTGTCAGTGGCACAGGCACAATATAAAAACACCTTATGTATTGAGTTTGATTAGGAATTGAATGCAGTAGGTTTAAATTTGCAGACATCATATCCTGTGCAAATGTAATGGAATTTAATTGTGAACAAATTTTCCTAATGCTGAGTGTTGTTCCTGGATCACTTTGTTGATTCCAAACAGCGAAATTTGGTCGGCTCATAAAAGTTGGGATGGGGAAAAACACTACTTTACTTTTCAACCATTGGCTGCAAGAATTATTGTTACAATGGATGCAAATAATGGATAAAACCACAAATCCGTGGGAAATATCACATTTATAATTTGTCATACATAGAAGGTCCACAAAGGGCTTGCTTATTGGTCATTTCAGAATTTAGTAATTCTTCAGCAAAATGACCAGAGAAATTGTTTGGCAATTATAAGAATGGAAGTTTTTTCACAAATATGTGCTGAAAAACCTATATACAGATGGTATTTTGTTTGGGTGCCATGTCAAGTATAAAGGAATCAGTTCTGAATTGGGAAGTAATTGATTCCACCGCTGTAAAAAGAAACTGATTGTACTTCCAAATGATGTAACTCAATATTTTAAGAAGTTATATTCAATAGTGAATGTTGGTCCTTTGTAGTCAAGTACATGAAAGCTTAGACTTAGTGGTGGGCTCCATTGTACTGAATAGGGTTGGGTAGAGAGGAAGCGCATTCTTTCCAACAACAACTTGCATTTATATGGCACCTCTCACAACTTCAGGACATTACAAAGTGCTTTGCAGCCAATGAAGTAACTAACTGTTGTAATGTAGGAAATGTGACAGCTAATTTTGACCACAGCAAGGTCCCATAAACAACAATGAGATAATGACCAAATAATCTGTTTTAGTGATGTTGGTTGAAGGATATATATTGGCCAGGCTACCAGGGAGAACTCTTCCTGCTGCTCTTCGAATAGTGCCATGGGATCATTTACGTCCACCTGAGAGGGCAGATGGGTCCTCAGTTTACCATCTCATCTGAAAGATGGCACCTCTGACATTGTAGCACTCCCTCAATACTGCACTGAAGTGTCTACCTAGATTATGTACTCAAGCCTCTGGAGTGGGACTTGAACCCACAACCTTATGACTCGGCAAGAGTGGTACCACTGAGCCACAGGCATCTAGTTTGCATAGTAGCTGTTCAAAGGGTCAGTATGTGTGGCTCCCTAAGTGAAACAAAAGGTTAACATTCATGAGTCTTCATCCTGCGATTCTCTAAAAATGCATGCTATGTTCCCGGTTTTGTTAATGCTGTTGTAGTACTAAGTACAGCCAAGTCATTTCCTTGCAGAGGGATGAATCACCCCATGGCACTCTTGCTTGCCTCCAATTGGCTAGTTTCAGTACACTGTTGGGAGAAACTGTAGGAAGACCCAGGAAGAGAAGAAAATACTTTGAGAGAGAGAATTATGCCTTTAAATGACGTGTGTACACTTCCAGAACATTCACCTACCTCGAAGAGTGGAAATGCCCAACAAAATTTCACAAATTGACCTGGTATTACAGTGTTGTTTAATGGTTTTTGGTATTAACTGTGTCAAAAAGCATTAGCTACTTATGTGATTACTGCACATGCTAACTCAGCTGTCAGGATGTGAAGGAGCTGAGTAGTAGTGATGGGAAAATCAGGGGCCTTGCTAACTTATTGCCACCCCTGAACAACTTCTAGTGGCTCGTCTATGAGTAGCAATGCCAGAGGCCCACAAACAGGTTGCCCCAATCATTCTTATTGGGGAAGCAGTGGGGAAGAAAATTAATAATAATGGTTTATGAGTAGCTGATATTTGGCTGCTAGCTTCTTTGCCCTTGATACAAAGGGGTACTGGATATATAGGAAGGTGCTACAACGTGTTTGCAACAATAAGGTGTTATTTATCCAGTGTGACTGTGTAAAAACAAAATAATTTTAGCCTATTGATTAAAGTATAAAATAAACTCTCCAACTAGCTGTAAGTTACAGTTTGATCTCAGTATGAAGATGTTTCAGCATTTTTAATGGACCAATTTTTAAATTCCCTGAAGAAATTTATCATTCTGGTAAAATATGAAGAAAGCTGATATTTAAATATAGGAAGAAATCACCAATGTTTTGTGTAGTGTTTTATGATTGTTTTTTGGTCCAGAAATGTGTAGACGTCATGGCTACAAACTTGGGTCCGACCATTCTGTAGTGTGGTGCACCAAAGTAATGTGCCACCACAGGTAGTGGATCATTTAGGTACTGTTTAGTTCATTTTGGGAGGGAGGGGTTACCTCATTCTGCCACTATTCTTGAGCCAGTAATGATTATCTGTTTATTCTGTGCAATTGACCTATGCTGGCATTGGCATGCACGATGAATAATTTTGAAATAAAATCCATGGTTGATTACGAGAAAATTTTGCTTTCACTAAGTAATGTAAAACCAAAGAAATAATTTAAGCAATTGGTGTCACTCCTCCCCATCACAGTTCATCCATGGTATTATTACCATGTAACTTGCTGCACTCCACTCCTTGTTCATGACTAATGTTAGCTTGGCTCAGTGGTGGCATTCTTGCCTGAGTTGGAAAGTTGTGGGTTCAAACCCCACGCTAGCTCTTCACAGAATCTAGGCTGACACCTCAGTGCACTGCTGAGGGAGTGCTGCATTGTCAGAGGTACCATCTTTCAATGGGGCATTAAACTAAGTCCTGTCTGCCTGTTAAAATAGATGCAAAAGATCCTACGGTGCAATTTGAAGAGCATGCAGTTCTCCTGGTGTTCTGGCCACCATCACCGCCACCACCATCACCACCACCACCACCAAAACTCCTCTCTTCACCACCACCACCACCAAAACAGTTTATCTAGTCATTTATCTCGCTGTGATGTGCACAAATTGGTGCTGCATTTGCTGACAAAACAACAGTGACTACACTTCAAGAGAAATTAATTGACTCTGCTGCGCTTGTGGATTGTCCTGATGGTATGAAAGATGCTGCATGAATGCAAGTAGTTGTTCTATAGTGCTTTTCATTTTGCATTCTTGCTTGAGCCACAAATTACTTAGTTCCACTCGTAAGGCTGTCTCCAAGGTTGGACATGCAGCTTTGGTTCACGTTTGGAAGAAGAAGGCGGCACCATGAATATCTTCATCTGACAGGAAAAAAGAAGTTTCACTGAATTATTTTTTCATGATATTCATTAGGTAATATATTCATTGAAATTTGCATTTGCATTGTGTATTGATTTGTATTGTGGCATTTTTAAAAAAAACAAGATGATCTATCCTTTAAACTTTTAAGAAAAATGTAACTTTGCCAAGGTTAGCCACCAACCAAATCTGGACCATTTAATCTTATTCCAGTGTTTACTGACTCAGTGTCTGGGCCATCAGTTCCTTGTAACAAATGCTACTCTTGTTTCTCTCAAACACTGTTTCAGATTCTGACCTTGTCTGGGAATGACCATGCTGAGCAGATGTACAGTAAATCATGGGAACAAGAGGGAGTGCAAGTTTAAAAAGTGCTTATACTCAAGGACACTTAAGTGACATAAAATTACTTTGTATGCAGTAGTCAAAGATGTTACTTTCCTATCTGCCCTCGAGTACCTTAATGTATTAAGGACAGGTAACAATCACAGTGGTTTAAAAACGTGAACTCACAGCCAACAATGATAGCGAAATCTTTCATTTTTACCTGCAATGAATCAGTGCTAGTAACACTCTGTTTATTAATATAGTGTTCCATATTGATGGTGTGACATTGATGGTTTAAGAGTATAAGCACTCATTTTCCAAAGATTGCATCAGATATTCTGGAGGTTATGTACATTAGATTAAGGAGAAAAGTAACTGGACATATGAGCACTTCTGTCTTAAAAATGATATATTAAAGGCAAACATCAGACAGTGCCTTTATGTGAACAGGTTAAGGCTAGTGAACGTCTTGTTCATCCTAGCTTATTTGAAATGAGCTGCATTTTTAATTGTTTTCAAAGAATCATTCTTCCATTGATCCTCCAACTGGCTGGCTCAGTTGGTAAGGAGTGAATAATTCAGCCTTATAGACTTTAAGATCTCAGGTGTGATTCCTCTGCTGAAGTAGCTGATCTCAAGTCAAGGTTGCAGTGTGGGTGCTATCCCTGAGCCATGGAGGGAAGAAAATGAAATGAGGTTCCTGGTTCTGATCCCTACTGCAAAGTGTGAGTATGTGTGGAAATCTGACGAGGACAGGAGTGGGCTCGGTAGTGGTGCCCATTACCCCTGCTCCACGATCAAATAACCCAATAATATTTCTTATCTAGGCTCATGTATGAAGATTGACCACTTTTGAGTGAGATACAGGAGGATGACTGGTGTCTGACCAACAGGAGTTGGTCCCTTTAGGAAAGGAGATGGGGGTGGGGGGGATTGGAGAAAAAAATTTTGAATAATTTCAGCTTTTATGTGCATTGAGGCAGAGTATTTTGTTGATATTAATAGAAGAAGCATAAATAGAGCAACATGGCACCAGCAGCAGCTTTCTCTTCAAACAATATTATATGTTTATGCAGGCAGAATGGTTCAACTTAATGTGGTTCGCTGCCCTGTGACAGTTTGAAATTTTTGCTTTTCCCCCCCCCCCCACTTGTGCTGGATATGTTAAAGAATGGGTTCTTGTCTGTTTGCATCATTATCTTGCATGTAGGTACAATTTAATTTGCAATTTTAAAGTTGGCAGTAATGGCAGTTCCTGACATTTTAAATGTTGAAGTAACAGGAGTGTCATAAATTGATGGTGATGGGCTGGCCCTGCCAAAAAAAAGTGCTGTACTTCAAAAATCTGTTTATGTTAATAGCCACATCAAAGAGCACTCTGGATTGAAACCAAGATAATGCTGTGCCTTAGCACGTGGCTTCTGGCTTTCCTTTTGAGAGATGTTACTTACTTCCATTCATCTAAAGATGAGACCGGGATCGAGAAATGCAATGGACGTTTTCAGACATATTGGGAACAGAGTTTCAGTTTTAAACCTCCAGGGCATTTATTGCATCTCTGAAATCCTCAAACACACAAGAGGTTTTAATTATCGTGAGTTGGTATGACGGAAAGTTCTGCACCTTTGTAACATGGGCAGTGAAGCTCAAGTTTGGTTACTTACATGTCTACAGTGAAACGGTGCCGCCGCCACACCCTCTTCCTTGATTTTTTTTCCTTCAAGGCAGTCGGTTTCCATGGAAAGTGAGTGTTGGTGGACTTAATCGATGGAGGAAATGATGTTCCAGCAGAGTCTAATCCTGTCCTTGTCTGAGATCCACGTGTGTATTCCTCAGCAAGTGTCATTGGCTAGCAATCAGAAGCAGCATCGTGACAATTACCAATCTTTCTTTCCCTCTCGCCTCCACCAGTCTGTGGGCATGGGGCGATTTGTTGTGGCTTCGCTTGCCAGCTCAGCGTAGACCAGAGATCCTGAGAACTTTCTGATTTGTATGCCATAATGGCGATCCCATGGTGGTTTTACTTATCAAGCAACAAGGGAAATCTTTGATTTTTTTTGTCATGCTTTTTACAAATGCTAAGAATAGGCTATGCAAGTGAGGCTTAATTTGCACTGGTTTAATCTTATCAAAGTGCTTCATTTAAATGTATTTTTTTCCTTTTTTGCCCCTTCTAGGTATCCCTATGTCTTGGACTTTACTAGGGATCAGAGGGTGAACAAATAAATTGCACCTGTAACTCTGCCAATGTTTCCTTTAGCTGGGTTTGATGTGTTGCAGAAGGGGAAGTGCTTTGCTCGGTGTAACTCCTGTTCGGAAGGCTGAGATTAGACCTCTTAGGGTGCCAAATTGCTTCTTGTAACTTAGTGAGCTAGGATGTTGAACCTCCAATAGCTCTGCATTCTGAAAAACATTGTGAAGGGCACTTGCTGTCACACTCAACTGATTATACACTGCTTTTTAAAAAAATTGCTAGCAGTGATAATTGGGGGAAAGAAACACTTTTAATTAAGATGTACAAAGTGCTGATGAGTAAATATGAAGAAGTGTTAAACCTTAATTCATGGGCCTTTTGTTGAAGCACTGAGTTATAATTGAGTGATGAGTCAACATTTACAAGGTAAACAATTTTTTATAACCAGCAAATCTTGAGTAATATTTGTAATTGACTGAGGTGTGTCATTCAGTTAGTATATGCAGCAATATATTCCTATGGGTGGTTCTTGAAACTTGCAGCTATTGCATTTTTAAATCAGTGCGAATTCTGGTGGTATTGACTACCTAAAAAAAAACTATTAATCAATCTTTGACCTGCTTTATGAGCTAGACCTGACTATCTGACCTCCAATAGAATTTTACATTTCTCCATTGCTAAAACTATCTCGAAGCTGTTTCTTCTTTATACAAATCCCAAGTCCATCCAAAATTAGAATACTATTCCCATATCTATTGCACTGCTGGCTGGGATGAAAGAAAAGTTTGTCTGAGAAGTGGCCCCTTTCTAATCTTGCCTTCTCTCCTTGTCTCGAGTCTGGGGCTCTCTCTGTCTCCCCCCACCCCCTTTCTCCCCTCCCCCCATCTGCCCTGTGCCCCCTCTTCTATTTTTTAAACTCCAAATATGTCTTCTATCTCTATTCCCACTGTGTTGAAAGAAAGATTCATCACATAATATCCTACTAACATTTAGTCTTTCACAGGACCTCAAACCTGTAGCATGCCATGTTTTTCTCAGTCTTTCCATCCTCCTACAATCTTCGGGCTTTTAAAAAAAAAACTAATCATGAATTCCTGATTTTATTGACTTTTTCTTGTACTCGCTTCAATCTTGATGTCGTGAACTTATGGCCCTTGGTCTTTCACCATGGGATCTCGGTAGTGCTGGGTAGTTGGGGGGTGGAATGGAAAGTGTTCCCATGTTGTCTATAGAATATTCAGTCAGTAATATTGCAGGTAATCTTTAGTCTCCAATGAGTGAGGTTGTACTTGTTGAATCAAATTTGAACAGGCTGGAGCTTGTTTTCCCTCTAGTGTGGAGATAAATATGAAATGTACCTGAACAATCTTCTGTTTTAAGCATTCAATGAATCATTTGTAAAATCAATTGACCCTTCTATTACGCAATACTAGCTTGAGTCCTGGGATAATTCAGCCGCTTCACTTGAATTCTGATTTGTCTGAGAGGGGTTGATTATTGAGTTGAGTGGATGCAGAGAGAAGATTGCACCTGTGTTCAGTTGCTGGCTCACATAAACAATACTGCACTACCTCTCCTGGTGGCCTAGTGTGGTATGCACTAAGCCATACAGACCAGGTTTGATTACTCAATTATGCTGTAAACAATTTTACAACACCAAGTTATAGTCCAGCAATTTTATTTTAAATTCACAAGCTTTCGGAGACTTCCTCCTTCCTCAGGTAAATGTTCCACATCAATTATGCTGAGTTAGCTGATGTCAGCTAGGGCCAGCAGCTGTAGAAGGGCAATTGGCTTCAGTACCTTTTGGTCTTGCAGGACAAGGGAGAGAAAGAAAATTCCCGTGTGTGCATGCTGTTGTGTTTGTTTGTATAGACACAGCTGTGATGTTGCTATTCACTAACCATTGTCCGAGGAACTGTAGGCCAGTGCCTTTAGCGGGAGTGGACTGCAACGGCTCCCAGAGGAATCCAAATGGGAAAAGAGAACTAGATGGTCAGGCCAACCAATAATCTATCATAGCAAAATATAGAGAGCAAGATGAAGTCCAGCAAATGCCTAAATTAAGATAAGATGGAAAGATCGATAGATTTTTGTTAGGTAAGGGTATCAAGGGACATGGATCAAAGGTGGGTAAATGTAACTGAGGTACAGATCAGCAATGATCTCATTGGTGGAACAGGCTTGAGGGGCTGAATGGCCTCCTCCTGTTTCTATTTTTTAAGTGGGTCTTCCCAACTGTCAGTTTTCCTGCTGTTCTGATGAGAGGCGAGATCCAGGTAATGATGTCATTAGATAACTGATTCTTTATAGTGGTGTCATGTAGCTTGCTGCTGTTGCAATACCGTTACTAGGGTATGCTCCCTGGCTGGACTATCACAAAATACCATAATACGGTACTAAAGCTAAAATTTTGCAACAAGTAGAATTTTGTTTTCAAATTGCTGGGTGATCTGTGGTATTGCTTCAGACGAGTTGAGAGGGTGTGCTGGTTTAATTAATGTAACATGGAAATTGTTATCTGGGTCTGTCATTTATGGGTTACAGAATAAGTCAAATGGTGTTTTTACTGTCTTATTCTAGGGTTTACTGGGGCCTAATTCTCATAATCATGAGATAGATACAGATGAGAGAGTCTCATCTTATTTCACATCCAAAAGACTTACATTCTTCCTATTGCATCACCTAACAGTCTCTTCATTGGGTCTAAAATTTGTGAATATGTTCATATTTTTATGGAAATGGCTGATATCAGAGATTCCCAAGCATTTTTTGCTGAGCCCTCCCTATTGAGATTCATGCCCCTTGTGCACCTTTCTAATAAACAGTATTCTCCCGTCATCAGCAACATGTCCTTGTCTTGGAGCTTCTTCTGTTACAGAAGTTATCTATCTTTTCATCAGGCGTTGCAGTTGTTGGTGCGTATACCTGCACAATGGTGACTGCTCAGATTTCAGTCCTGGATCTAGCCTTCAACGTATGAGGATATGGGATTGAAAGACATGAGTCCTTGACTTGCAGCTGGTTTTAACACTAGCATTACTCCCTCCTAATGCATACCATCTTTCCTTCCAGACATGAAAAGCCTGTGTCCATCACACTGAAACTCTGCTCTACCATTCTATCTTGTCTCATACAAACCTACTATTCCCCATTGGTATCTCTTCAGCTCATTAATCAATATTGCCAGGGCTCCAGTTTAATGTAGAATCCAAACATTCCATGTTCCCAGAGATATCTTGCACTTTGTAACGATTAAAAAGTTTTCGCTCCCGCTTCAATTCCTGAACGGCACTTGTTTATCCTGGTGACGACTGATCCGGCATGAATTGTCCTTCACATCTTCTGTAATTCATTAGGTTTCAGAGGTCTGGAATTGGCCGAGTGTTTGACCGTCACTCCTCGGTCACTCTGACTAGTCAGTGCAACTGAGGCAAGTTCCTGGGTTGTGATGCTTGGAACCACTAGTGAGAGCTGGCTGAGTTGTCAGGACCAACTGCTAGTTAAACCACCCTGCTGGGTGCTGTTGTTTGCCACACACAGGTGCTACCTTTAGGGCTCACCCCATACCCACCCTATGCTAAGATAGCGCTGGCTGGGCTGCGGCTGCTCACAACATAGATAGGAGTAAATGCGCTGGGATGTGCTGCTAGAGGAGGCGGAGCGGGTGGACTACGACATCCCGGTCTCCTCACGCCCTCCCCTGATGACCTTGCTCCCTGCCCCCAAGTTCGGGAACCTCTGGCCGATGATTATTATGTTTTAGCTGCAGTCAATTTTATCTTGCTCTTTTTAAAGATGAGGATGCATAACAAGGAGTTCTAGGTTGCAGTGGAGTCTTAATTGTCAACTGTGGCTCAGTGGTAGCACGGTCTCCTCTGAGTTAGAAGGCTGTGAGTTCAAGCCCCATTCCAGGACTTGAGCATGTAATCCAAGCTGGCAGTAGTGCAGTTTTGAGGGTGTACTGTGTAGTCAGATGTGCCGTCATTTGGATGAGATGGTAAAACATTACCCTGTCTGCCCACTCGGATAGACGTAAAAATTCCAGTGCCACTATTTGAAAAAGTGCAGGAGAGTTTTCCCGGTGCCCTGGCCAATATTTATCCCTCAACAAACATCACCAATAATGGATTGGCCGGTCATTAATCTCATTGCTGTTTGTGGGACTTTGCTGTGTGTAACATAGCTTCCATGTTTGATTACGAAGTAAATGATTATACTTCCAAGCAATTTATTGGCTATAAAGCATTTGGGGATGTCCTGAGGAAGTTCTTTTTCTTTTCTTTATACTATTGGGAAGATTAGGGGTGCTTTGAGTTTTAGGAGGACTGGGGATGGGGTTAACGAGTGTACAAATAACAAGTTATGAAGATTTTCTGCATTTTTTTTTTGATGCTGGTTTCTTGGTCCTCTGTTCCCCTTGACTGCTGCTGCTTACTGCAATTTGACTACTTTGTTTGGAAATTGGGATGCTTTGTGTCATTGACTTAAGTAAATTTCTCCAGTACTTTTATGACAAAGCCCCACACACTCCCAGCCCCCAACATGGAAGTGCTTTGCTACTGTGTAAAATTCTGTCTAGAGAACTAACTGAAATGGTGAAACTTCTGAAGATGAAACTGACTGCATTGGGACTCAAGCTTAAAACAATGTTCCATTGTTGGGGCCAATGGGCCACCCCAATTATCTGCATATTAGTTATGAATGAATTCAGGAATCTAGCTTTTGTGTATATTTTTCCCCAAGGGATGATTTGACATTGTAAAAATCCTAACAGGAAATTAAAACAATGGGCAGTCTGGTGTTAAGTGATGCTTTTTCTGATCCTAATCTGCTCTGTCCTATTGTTTGGTTCCAGTACAGAACATACTGTCCTTGTTGGGTTTGAAATTTAATACTAGGTTGGATGGGTTATAAATAGTACTGAAGACATTTGGATGGTTGGTGTTTAGTGTTGCTGCTGTTACTGATCATTGCCTTACTTCCGTTGGTTATATGAGCTTCGATCAATGTTGACTAATCAATGGAGCCAAGCTCCACTCTGATCATTTGATCAGTTTCCAAATGATGTACAGTAGCAGGTGGTTGTTTCACATATGTAAAATCAAATCAGTGCTGGTTAGCTGTTACAAATATGATCAATCAATTTAACATTTTTTCTGAACTAATTCCTCATTTTGTTCCGTCACTTCAAAATTTAAAATTGATGAAGCATAGTCAATAGCTTGTTCAAACTTTTGGACCTCAAACGTGTTCTTAATTGTTAACAAAATCAGGTACATAAAATGGTCGGATGAGTGGGAATGGGAGTAGGTAGCAAAGCAGGCTAGGAGAAAATAAAATGAGGTGGGGAGAAGCAGCTTAATAATTGCAGCACTCCATGGGAGTTCAGTGATTGAGTGACAACCAGCTCATCATTCAAACTCTATACTGAATTGGGAGAGCTCTGTCAGTTCCTGAGGTTTAACTTCATGTTTGCTGTGAATTGTTCTGTGCTTCATTGACTTCCATGTGCCCCATTTATTGTTCAGAGATCTTTAATCTACGTTGGCCGCCAGTTCCTTTTTTGGTTGCTGTAAATAGAGTTTTAATATGTTTAGTATTTCGGCATTCACCCAACTTAAACATGTCTGTATTGAGGGAAGATTTGCTTTGGATTCTACTCAGGGTTACAGGCCACAGTGCCTTTGAAACGGGATGTAATTTGCACTGTTTTCACTGGGTACCTGAGGACTTGTGCAGGCTCGGCTTGCTTTGAAAGCCTAGAGGGAGATGTAAACTGCCTGAATCTGCTAAAAGAGTGTGTAGAAATTAAGATGAAAGGAGAAAACAGTTGCCGGTTTTAACGATTGGCCTTCATAAGAACAATTCAGTGAGCAGTGGAAGCTAAGTATGGATTTAAGTAGTTTAAAAGACCTGTTTGTCCAATAAAATCTAGTCATACAAATGGCTGGTTATTTTTCAAATCATGGCAGCTTGTGCTGTTAGATTGTGAATTTGTTTCTCCATGGGCCAGTAATGTGATGTAGTATTTAAACTTGGCACATTTTTTAAGTCTTAAATGAGTTTTGATTTTTGAATTCACTCATTTTAAGGGCTCAGTGGGTGCAGTAAATGTACTCCGTGGTATATGGCTAAGCTTTACAGACCTAAAGATTCCAGGTTCAATCTCTGGTCTTTGCTGAAATAGCTAATCTTGGATGGAGCAGCATCCCTAGACTGGAGTGGAAAAATTAGGTTCCGCTGGATTGCTATCCAGTGATCCTGCTGGAAAGTGTGCATGTTTGCGAAGGACAAGATCAGACTGGGCTCTGATTGAATAGCCTGCTAACATTCACTGGGATTGTTTTTGTTCTTTGTGACTAGGCAGAACATTGGCCAACCAAGCTATTGGGAGTACTCCATTAAGCTCAATATTTTGTCTATTATAAGTTCTGCGGCGTTTCGTTCTCTTTCTCTTTCCCCCCCCCTCCCCCCCCACCTCTCTCTCCTAAAGCTGTGTTTGTAAGAGAAATGCTTGTAAATATTTCAACTATGAAAGAGGTAATGAATTGAGACACCATGGAAATATTTTGTAGTTTAGCGAAAGCAACTACAGCAATTGTACAGCAATGACTGTGCTGAATACTGTAATTGTAAATGTATTGACTGTGGTATCTTGTACAGTACGTGTTTGGAAAGCTTCTTTAGATAACCTGAAGTTTTTAGTTTATTGGAAGCACTTCTGAGCCTTGTTTGGATGACCTCTAATTGACCTGAGCAAGATTTACACTCCTTTCAGTCCCATTGCTAGCTGGTCCTACTAGAATCTTAATACTATGATAAAACACAGCCGCAATCAGACTTGGTTATAATAATGCGATTAAAGTCCTCATTTGAACTAAGAGTTTAAAAAATATGGCCTTGCGAGAAAATGTTGTGATAGTGCAGAATGCATAAAGCACTTGTTTTACTTTAAAGGGTATTGTGCATCAGTAACACTTGGACCAACTATCTAGTTATGCTTGTTGTCACCAGCAAAGTAGTGCAACTTGATTGTAAGTAGTTGAGACCCTTCTCTGTGCGTCAGTGAAGCAGACGCCATAAAAGGCAAGATTTTACAAGAAGCTGTGTCACATATTGTAGATAAGTATTAGCTTTTAATTGACTGCCTATATTTACAAAAAAAGAAAAGTTGTAGATTATTAACGTCTTGCTTGGTGTGTGACTCAGCTCCATGATGCCTAAGATAACATTTTGATGACTAACTGAGGTGAGGTAAATTCACCTGAAAACCAAAACCTCAAGAATTTCATTTTGTTTTTTCTATATTAAGTAACAGAAATTGTGCCTTTCACTAATTTTAAAATTAAACCCTCCTGTTGTAAAGGTGTAGAATAACCACCCATTTAGACTGTATGATGGAACAACTGGGCTCGGATGCTGTAATGTCTGATCTGTGATCTGAATTATTGCTGAGTACTGTGGTAATCCTCTAAAGAGACACTGATCACTTATGTTCAATGTGACCATCTAATCCTCTGGGACTTGAGGACTTTTCTTTTTCTGAGAAACAAACTTCTTTTTGTCATCAGTTGAAAATTAGCTGCAAAGTCAAACATCAGAAAATGAGATCTAAAGCCCTTTTATAAAGAAAGAATGAATTTGCATTTATAGTGCGCCTTTCACGACCTCAGGACGTCCCAAGCACTTTACAGCCAATTAATTACTTTTGAAGTGTAGTCATTGTTGTAATGTAGGAAAGGCAGCAACAAATTTATGCACAGCAATGAGATAAATGACCAGATGATTTTTTTTTAGTGATGTTGGATGAGAGATTAATATTAGTCACGATATTGGGGAGAACTCCCATGCTTTCAAATAGTGCCTTGGCGTCTTTTACATCCACCTGGGTTAATGTCGCATCTGGAAAACGGCACCTCCAACAGTATAGCACTCCCTCAGTACTGCACTAGAGTACCACCCTAGATTTTGTGCTCAACTCTCTGGAGTAGGACTTGAACCCACAACCTTCTGACTCAGATCAAGGGAGGGAGAGATGTTCGCCAGGACACTGGGAAAATTCCCTGCTCTTAAAAGCAAAACCCATGGTACTATTTAATGTTCAATTGAACAGGCAGGTTTAACGTCTCATCCAAAAGAATCCACTTCTGACAATGCAATAGTCACTCATTACTGCATTGAAGTGTCAGCCGGGATTATTTGCTGAAGTATTGGAGTAAGACTTGAACCTACAACCTTGAGTCAGAGGCGAAAATGCTACCAAACCAAATGGACAGGTGTTTGCTAATGCTGCAACTCTCTTTCCCCCTGCCCCCAGAAAAAAATGTAACCATTGAAAAGTAGATGGGACACAACAGCTGCTTGTTGGATGTAGCTAATGTGGTTTTCCGTTGGAGGTCCCTAGCTTTATACCATAGAGAGTGCCTTTGACAGTGTGCTGTTACCACATCTGTGATAACAGCACACTTTCAACAAAAAATTGCTTCAAAAGTACCCATTTCTCTCTCTCTCCTCTCCTGAGTGGTACACTTCTGAAAGGGGTGGTGTAGTGATGAACTTTTGAAACTATCTTCCAGAGACATGATTTTTTGCACTTGTTCATGGGTTTCCTCTAACTGTGGTATTATAATTCTTTTTTTGGTTTGGATTCTAATAGAATTTTTTTTTAAGGACACTTACTGAATATTGTGCACTTTTGTTAATGTCTAATAAGATTTGATGAAGCATACTTAAGGAGAATAGGAGCTAAATTGAGCATTCTACTTCAACTTAAATGATCACTGAGATTTAAGAGCATGGTTTTTTTTAAAAAAGTGCTATGACTGAAGGATTGTATTTTTTAAAAAAAAATCTATTTTCAAAATGTTTTCGAAAGCGCCTTTTTAAGCAGGGTGCAACGTGTTCCTGTAGTTACAGTTATGGATGGAAAATTTCTGTGTTATGTGCCCAAGAGGGAATCTGTGCGACTAGGCCATGTTAAAACAAATTGTGCACGTCATTGTGGGGATAGAGAAAACTAACTAAAATGAAAGCTAGTTTCATAATTTAATGAGAAATCTTCTAATGTTGAGGGGAAAGGAACAAAGATGTTCCTGGATACTTCATATAGCATGGTAGAATGTTGGACAAAAAAAACCATGGTGCCTTCCAGAAAATGCCCAAACACCTGCATCCAGGGCATCAGTTAAAAGCATTAAAATGCTTGAAACCAACTGTACAATCCTGTTTTACTGAGAAGCCCCAGATGTATTTTATGTCCCAAACTTTTATAAGCAAGTCTGAGAGTCATTGGGCAGGTAAAATTTGTTCTGAATTTCATACATATTAGTGGTATGTTCTCTTAATTGTGAAACTGAACTTAAGCCTTCACGAATGTACTTTAACTTGGCAAAGGGTCTATACTGTTACTTAATGTAACCTTTTGCTGAGTGGCATGGCGGTTGATACAGCAAGAATTACGAGGATTGCCTCAACTTTTCCACCAAACTGATAACATTTAATGGACCTTGACTTTCTGTTCATGGTCGATCTGGTTTGATGGCGAAATTGAAGTTCAATATGTGCTGGCTTGTTCAAGACTATTTTAAAACAGTGTAATGTGCTGACACACCATATTGACTTCAATAGATTTCTGACCTGTTAAGTGAACATCACAATTTATTGCAACATGTTACAGTAAACTTGATGCTTATGACATGTTCACAGGAATAACCCTGGAGATAAATCTAAATATCAGAAGCACATTTGCAAACATTGATATTTATTGCTGTTTTATAAAGCCACTGATTTTTTTTTTAATACTAGTCAAACTCAGCAGAGCTGTTCACCAGCTGATGAGGTGGTTGGACTGTGCCTGGCATGGTCAGGGTGGAGCGAGGTAGCTCTTGGTGGAGGCCAGGCCAGGGCTGAGGCTTGGGAAGAGGACAGATGTTAGTTTGAGGTTTGTTACATGACGTCAGATTCCACAGGTATACTGACGACACCCAGCCCTACCTCACCACTGCCTCTGATTTGTCACGCTGCTTGTCCGACATCCAGTATTGGATGAGCAGAAATTTCCTTTATTGAAATATTGGGAAGGCCGAAGCCATTGTCTTCAGTCCCAGCCACAAACCCCGTTCCCTAGCCACCGACTCCATCCCTCTCCCTGGCCACTGTCTGAGGCTGAACCAGACTGTTCGCACCCTCGGCGTCCTATTTGACTCTGAGCTGAGCTTCCCACTTCATATCCTCTCAATAAGGCCACCACCTCCGTAAAATCGCCCATCTTCCCTCCTGCCTCAGTTCACCTGCTGAAACCCTCATTCGTGATTTTGTTATCTTTAGACTTGACTATTCTAATGCTCTGCTGGCTGGCCTCCCACGTTGCACCCTCTGTAAACCTGAGCTTATCCAAAACTCTGCTGCCAGTATCCTAACGCGCACCAAGCCCCTTTCACCCTCTCTGCTCACTGACTTGCATTGGCTCCCGGTCCGGCAATGTGTCAATTTTAAAATTCTTATCCTTGTTTTCAAATCCCTCCATGGCCTCGCCCCTCCCTCTCTCTGTAACCTCCTCCAGCCCTACAACCCTGCCAGGTCTCTGGCCTCTTGCGCATCCCCGATTTTAATTGCTCCACCATTGGCGGCCTTGGCTTCAGCTGCCTAGGCCCTAAGCTCTGAAATTCCCTTCCTAAACTCCACCGCCCCTTTAAGACGCTCCTTAAAACCTACCTCTTTGACCAAGCTTTTGGCCACCTGCCCTATTTCCTTGTGTGGCTCGTGGCAAAATTTGTTTGCTAACACTCCTTTGAAGCGCCTTGTGACGTTTTACTACGTGAAAGGCACTTTATAAATGAAAATTGTTGTTGTTTGGAATGTCCAAATGATAAGATTGGATATTTGGCGTGTCAGAAAATCGAAAATCACAAAGTGGAAATAGAGAATGATTGCATTATCTGGCTGAGGTATCTGAAAAATCTGCTATGGAGGGTTGACTTAGTCCAACGATCAATCACCAAGCTACTTATCTGGAGCCAATTTGACCCCAAATCAGTTGAATTCAAACCCCCCCGACCTTCACACTGTACAATGCTCTAGTCAGATCACATCTCGAGTACTGCATACCTAAGTGGCTATCCATGGCCTAGAGCCTCTGTGGAGAACAAGACAAGTGAGCTCTGATGAACAGTGAATTAAGGTGGGGCTTCTTAACCTCAAAGAGAAAGACATTGCTGAGGGAACTTTAAACAAGTACTTAATGGGATAGAGAAAATAAACAAGGACCAATACTTTCAGATATGATGTGGCAGTGGGACAAGAGAGCACAGGTGTTCCGGGTTGTGATGACCCAGCTTAGACGTCAGGGAGTACTTCTTTACACAGCATGACAAACAGCTAGAATGGGTTGCAGGAACGATGGTTCAGATCAAGACGCTGGACATGTTATAAAGCTGCATTTACACTGATGCTATTTTAGTCTAGGTTCTGGGAAACCAGCATCAGTGAGCTGTGTTTACAATGCTAAATTCGGCTCCCTTATCCCAGAGGCCGTCTTGTAGGCCCACGAGATGCTGAAGGGAGCCTGATTTAATAGTCTGATATCTGGTCTCCCAGAATCCAATCTAAAACACAGTCGGTGTAAAAAGTGGCATAAAAAATGGCTAGAAGCTGCAATGGGGATATGGCAAGGGTTGAAAGAAAGAAATCAAATAGGCGAAGGGCTGCCTTCATCGAAACCAACCTTGTGAACGTGCTTATTGGTAAGAATGGAATTATGCAACTGTACAGTTTAATTCCTGATTCAGTAAAATAGTTGGCTGGTTGTCAAAAACTCTGGTGGAAAAGTTGCTTGAAGAAAACTTCTTGGAACCAATATGAAGGAAAGAACAAAATGTTCTGTGGATGCACTCAGTTCTTAACTACCTAAAAATAAAAATGTGTGTTGTCACTATTATTTTGGTGATAGTTTGGAAATTTTTGTGCTATGTCCTCTTGAACTATGGAAAAATACCCAGCGGGTACAGTTAGATTATGTCCTTTCAAGCAGGGGTTGTGTGTGGAGAGGGCACGTTGTGCTACAGAACACTTGTGAATCTGTCACTGATGGTGGTTGTGGTGAGAGCAGGTTGAGGGGACGAACTGCCTCCTATCTCTGTCGTTTTCTCCTTGCACCCTTGAATGCCCCTGGACATTGGCTTGTTTATCTACTGCCAGATATCACTGGCTTACCTGAAGTGATGATGCTTCTTTCTCTTCACAACCAAATCCTCCCTCTACTCCCAAGATATTTTGGAGTGCAAGAAGGGTCCTACACTCTTCCTCTTGATGATTTGACTCCCTTCCTCAGATTTTTACATCTTCACCTGCGCATCAAGTTTGAGGAGTTTGTGGATCCAAGTTTGAGGTTATCTGCTCAGCGGCCTCAGCCTCCACCAGCACCCCTGCAGCTCAGTCCTGACTCTGCAGCTTTCTTCCCTTCCGGTCCTCATCCAGTTCATTTCCGACATGACAATTGATTCCTGCACTGTTGAACCTCGCACCTGATCACACGAGTACCTTTCCTTGGTCCTAAAATTGCAGAAGTCATCAACTACTTCCTTTCCTTAGGCATTAGTTCCCACCCAGGCGGCCCTCACTGTCACCACTTCCGAGTTGAATCCCTTCGGTCTGGTTTCTGCTCTGCCCACAGCACCCACACCACTTGCTACCTGTAACTGTGACTGGTGTATTACCCTCCATATCCTCTTCAACATCTCCATGGTGTTCAACCGAGCCAACAGCTCCATCCTCCTCCAATTTCTCCTTTCTAGTTATTTATACTTCACTGGAATGTTTTCTGGGCTTGTTCTTGTCCAAGGATCACATCACAAAATGATTCCTACAGGGCCTGAAGCAAATGAGACCAAGGCCACATCCTGCCTCTCTGTGTTAATGTTGCATTTAGTGTCAAGGAGTAGAGATTGCTGCTGGCTGAAGAATTAAAATAAGTGTTAGATAGACACCTGAAAACTCTTGATATAGTGCTTGCTGGGTCCCATAGGAATATTGCATGTAAACAACACAGGAAATAAGCTACTTGGTTCTGAGATTTTGTACTGTAGATCACACAAGGAGTGTATTTTGCTAAATTCAATGCACTACATAAATTCTGTAGAAAAAACTTCTTCAACATAACTATATAAAATTATTTAACATGTTAAATTTGGTACGAATTAAAATACCTAACTGACATTCAAATGTTTTGCGTCAGTCCACAATATATTCATTTGTTTTTCGAACTATGGAAAATTGGACTTTCCCCTTGAAATGTTGAGTGGATTTGTCTGAAGCAAGATAGATTATAACGATGATTAGAGATGTATCAAAGTGAAGGAGTGCTTCCCTCTCATTTGCTATGTGGTGAGTTTTCAGCTGGGGTGTTCAGTAAGTAGAGGCATTTCCCTTCATTGAGAGGGAGGGAAAATTAGCAGTTAAGTCACTGAGCTGCTCATGTACACCTTGCAAGGCCGGTCACATAGCATCAAGAACAGGGCTGTGAACAAACTCAAAGGCCATTTTTTCATCAAAAAGAATCGACTGGAGTCTCCATCTTTCAGGCGAAACTTGTGGCTCAAGCACTTTGTCCGTGGTTGCTCTTAAATTGAGTCAATGATTGGACACACGACACGCTTGTATTTGCTTTTGGTTCTTTTAAAATTTGGTTTAAAATTGAGAGAGTCCTGTAATCAGCCTAGGGAGAATGCAGCTTTCAGTTGGTTACTGAAAGGTTTGCTGCAGAATCAGAAAATCCAAAGTATGTTGAACTGGTATATTCTGAAATGTATCTAGGTTCTTTCACCTTAAGCTTGGCTTAAGTGGACATTTGAAGAGTGAACAAGCTGAAGTGCTATATGGTATGAAGGCCCATCATACCATTCTTACTCACCATCTAATACTCAATTTCAAAGTGATATTGGCAGAGTGCCAATTGTCTCAGTAGTGAGATCAAGCAAGGGAGAAAAAATATGCTTGATAATTACAAGGTGCCAAACTCTTAACCAAAAAATATGGTACATAGATGCAAGTTTTAGAAGTAAGGGTTACTCTAGCGTTTTATGAAAGTTGTTTTAAGAAGTTCTGTGGAATTGGGTTCTAACCAGATACTTGAGCCTCTTACCTCCCAGCATCTGATGTTTGGCACCATTCCGAAGCTGATATTAAACATATGTTGTAAGCCTCACATCTTGAATTGTGGTACGAAAAGTTCCCTAACCAGTTGTAGTGTTCACCAGTGCCAGTAAACTGTAAACTTACGGTTGGAGTGACACCCCTAGATTTCTGCTGTTCATCTCGAGGCAGCAGAAGGTACAGGTAATGTCGCCGCACAGGTGCATTTCATTTGAAAACTAGATCTGCTGCCTTGTATAGACTGTAGATCGATGGCCCATGTTACTCACCTTGAGCAGTGAAAGAGCCAGAGTGGCTGAAGGTGCTGTCCTCTACACATATGGAACGGTAATCAAGGCCTTTCACTCAGGCACTGGTAAAGATTACAAGTAAAATGAGTTCTGTCATTCCCAATAAATCTAGTTAGCAGCTCAAATCACCTTGAATTTGTTGTGTGAGAATATTGCCTGAGCTCTTGGGTTCCCAGAGTTAATCCTGTAAAGGTTAGCGGTAGTAATTAGTTACCTGTTGCAATTGCTGGGTTGAAGACGATTTTTGTAGCAGTAGTTCAATCAACAAAGTATTAGAGGAACAGAGGATTGCTCGTGGGCTGCAGGTTACTGTGATCTGATGGTACACTCGCTTAATACCAAGTGAAAAATCAATCCTTCTGCAATATCTGTTTTCAAAAACTGTATAACAACCACTTCAAAAAAAAAATCAGGATTTAAGATTATCCTGCAAGAAAATTTATAACTTAACCCTTCGTTTGAGTTATGTTTCTAACCTTTAGTCCTGATTTAATATGTTATTTTCACTTTGATCCTAGTGAACTTGCTCTATTTTTATCATCTCCTCTCTCTGGGTCACGCAGCATCTGTGTCCCTGATGGCTGCTGTTTGTGCTCGTGTGCTGATTAACACTGCCATCTGATCTGACCCAGCAGCCATTGCAAATCCCACAATGAAACTAAGCCGGGTTAGTCATTGTAGGGCAGGATTTTGCTGTAAAAATAACGGTGAGGCTAGCAGCGCTCACCACTATTTTGTGCAAATCGAACAGTAACTTCCGACGACCGTACATGCGCAGAAATCCCGAAGTTGCACTCAGATACCATGCTCCTCCAAAAGCTGTGCGAAAATGATATCTCGCCGTCTGACCATTCAAATGTATTGAATAGCATGAAGTTCCTGTACTTCATAGATACGGACTAAAAAGCCAAAAAAAAGTTAGGGCTTGTCCATTCGAGTGTAAGTACCCTTTTAACGGTGTATTAAGTCTTAATTACTGCCAACAACCTCTCTGGCACTGAAAATTAACTTTTACAAGTGTGGAGTCTCATTCCATCAGCTTTTAATTATTGTTGGACATTTAAAAAAAAATCTTTTTTCTTTGCCTCTCCTCTCTCTCTCTCTCTCTCTCTCTTAATCCAATCTTTCTCTCCCTCTCTTTATTTCACTTACTGTACCTGATTTGACATTGAATTCACTATTCTAACTTTCACTGGTTTAGACATTGTGCTGCTCATTATCCATTCTTCAATCTGGTCAAGGAGATACACAGTTGCTTGCCCTATTCACACAGGTCCCTGATGCCCTGCAGAGGGCGCCGTGCTATTTAGAGATCTCTCGTACAGGAACTTGCCGTGCAAAACCCCATAGAAAGTCTATAGTTTAACGAATGACTGCCGTTCGGTCGCCACTCACAGCAATATCCAACACATTGTATTCTAAAGTTACGAATCTCTTCCCATGGAACATTTGATGATCAGTGTATGAGCATAGGCTCAGAATTATACACAATACTCCAGCTGAGGCCTAACCTGTGATTTGTAAAAGTTTAGCATGACTTCCTTGTTTTTGTATTCAGTGTACCTATTTGCAAAGCCAGGTTTTTTTTTTATTCGTTCATGGGATGTGGCCGTCGCTGGCAAGGATTGCCCATCCCTAATTGCCCGAGAAGGTGGTGGTGAGCCGCCTTGTTGAACAGTTGCAGTCCGTGTGGTGAAGGTTCTCCCACAGTGCTGTTTGGTAGGGAGTTCCAGGATTTTAACCCAGTGACGATGAAGGAACGGCGATATATTTCCAAGTCGGGATGGTATGTGACTTGGAGGGTAATGTGTAGGTGGTGTTGTTCCCACGTGCCTGCTGCCCTTGTCCTTCTAGGTGGTAGAGGTCGCGGGTTTGGGAGGTGCTGTCGAAGAAGCCTTGGCGAGTTGCTGCAGTGCATCCTGTGGATGGTGCACACTGCAGCCACAGTGCGCCGGTGGTGAAGGGAGTGAATGTGGTAGATGGGGTACCAATCAAGTGGGCTGCTTTGTCCTGGATGGCGTCGAGCTTCTTGAGTGTTGTTGGAGCTGCACTCATCCAGGCAACTGGAGAGTATTCCATCACGCTCCTGACTTGTGCCTTGAAGATGGTGGAAAGGCTTTGGGGAGTCAGGAGGTGAATCATTCACTGCAGAATGCCCAGCCTCTGACCTGCTCTTGTAGCCACAGTATTTATGTGGCTGATCCAGTTAAGTTTCTGGTCAACGGTGACCCCCAGGATGTTGATGGTGGGGGATTCGGCAATGGTAATGCCGTTGAATGTCAAGGGGAGGTGGTTAGACTCTCTCTTGTTGGAGATGGTCATTGCCTGGCACTTGTCTGGAGCGAATGTTACTTGCCACATAACAGCCCAAGCCTGGATGTTGTCCAGGTCTTGCTGCATGCGGGCATGGAATGCTTCATTATCTGAGGGATTGCAAATGGAATTGAACACTGCAATCATCAGCGAACATCCCTATTTCTGACCTTATGATGGAGGGAAGGTCATTGATGAAGCAGCTGAAGATGGTTGGGCCAAGGACAATGCCCTGAGGAACTCCTGCAGCAATGTCCTGGGGCTGAGATGATTAGCCTCCAACAGCCACTACCATCTTCCTTTGTGCTAGGTATGACCCCAGCCACTGGAGCGTTTTCCCCTTGATTCCATTGACTTCAATTTTACTAGGGCTCCTTGGTGCCACACTCTGTCAAATGCTGCCTTGTTGTGAAGGGCAGTCACTCTCCCCTCACCTCTGGAATTCAGCTCTTTTGTCCATGTTTGGACCAAGGCTGTAATGAAGTCTGGAGCCGAGTAATCCTGGCAGAACCCAAACTGAACATCGGTGAGCAGGTTATTGGAAGGTGTTGTCAACAGTGCTATCAAGTGGCACTTACTCACCATCACTTTGCTGATGATTGAGAGTAGACTGATGGGATGGTAATTGGCTGGATTAGATTTGTCCTGCTTTTTGTGGACAGGACATACCTGGGCAATTTTCCACTTTGTCGGGTAGATGCCAGTGTTGTAGCTCTACTGGAAGAGTTTGGCTGGAGGCGCGGCTAGTTCTGGAGCACAAGTCATCAGCACTATAGCCGGGATGTTGTCGGGGCCCATAGCCTTTGTTGTATCCAGTGCATGCAGACGTTTCTTGAGTGAATCGAATTGGCTGAAGACTGACTTCCATATAAGTATCTCATCCACTTTCTTAACTGCTTTATCAACTTGCCTTGCCACCTTCAAAGATTTATAAATATGCACCTCCAGGTTCCCCTGCTCTTGCACCCCCCCCCTTAAAATACTACCATTTAGATTCTACTGCATCTCCATGTTGTTCCTCCCAAAGTGCATCACTTCACATTAAATTGCATCTGCCCATTTCACCAGTCTGTCTATGTCCTCCTGAAGTCTGCTACTATCCTCCTCACTATTTACTACGTTGCCATGTTTTATATCATTCGCAAACTTTGAAATTGTACTCCTATGCCCAAGTCCAGGTCATTTAATTATATATAAAAGAAAAGCAATGGTCCGAAAGCTGATCCCTGGGGGACCCCACTGCATACTTCTCTCCAGTCAGATAAACATCCGTTCACCACTGCTCTCTGCCTCCTATCCTTTAGCCAATTATGTATTCAAGTTACCACCGTCCCTTTAATCCCACGTGCTCCTATTTTCCGAATAAGTCTCTTATGTGGTACTTTATCAAATGCCTTTTGAAAGTCCGTATATACAACAGCTACCGCATTACCTTCATCAACCCTCTCTGATATTTCATCAAAGAACTCAATCAGGTCAGTCAAACATGATTTGCCTTCAACAAATCCGTGCTGGCTGTCCCTTATTAACCCATGCTTCTCCAAGTGAGAATTAATTTTGTCCTTGACAATGGTCTTTGGTAGTTTTCCCACCACTGACATTAGACTGATTGGCCTGTAATTACCAGACTTATCCCTCTCCCCTTTTTTGAATGGGGTGTAACATTTGCAATTCTCCAATCCTGTGGCATCGCTCCCATATCCAAGGAGGATGGAAAGGTTGTGGTCAAAGCTTCTGCTATCTCCACCCTTGCTTCCCTCAGCAACCTAGGATGCATCTCATCAGGACCGGGTGAATTGTTAACTTTGAGTGATGCCAACCTATTTAGCACGTCCTTTCTATCTATTTTTATCTTATCCAATATCTCTACTCCCTCCTCCTCTACCGTGACATTAACTTCATCCTCTTCTTATGTGAAGACAGAAGCGAAGTACTCATTCAGGACCTCAGTCCTGCCCATTGCCTCCACAAGAAGATTTCCTTCTTTGTCCCTAATCGGCCCCACAATTCCTTTAACTATCCTTTTACTTTTTGTATATTTATAAAAGATTTCTGGGTTCCCTTTTATGTTACCTGCTGATCTTTTCTAATTTTCTCTTCTCCCTTTGTATCCCTTTTCAATTCCCCCCTGAACTCTCTGTATTCTGCCTGGTTTTCTACTGTATTCTGTAACTGACATTTGTCATAAACCTCCCTTTTCTGTTTTATTTTAACCTCTATTTCCTTTGTCATCCAGGGAGCTCTAGCTTTGGATGCCCTATCTTTCCTCCTTATGGGAATCTGCTTTGTACCCGAACTATCTCCACCCTGAAGGCCTGCCATTGCTCATTTACTGTTTTCTTGGCCAATCTTTGCTTTCAGTCCACCTGCGCTTGATCCCATCTCAAATCACTGAAATTGGCTCTGTTCCAGTTGGGTATTTTCACCGGTTATTTTTCTTTGTCCCTTTCCGTAACTACTTTAAACCTAATTATATTATGGTCACTATTATCCAGATGTTCTCCCACTGAAGCACACTCCATTTGTCCTACTTCATTGCCCAGAACTAGATCCAGCAATGCTTCCTTCCTTATTGGGCTAGAAATATAGGGGCAGAAATTGCTCGGAGCGCCAAACCAACAGTGCTCGCCGCTCTGTAGATTTATACTAACCCCTAACTTACCGTGGTCTTTATTTTGAGCATTTCCTCGAATAGGAAGTGGAGAAGAGCCTAGTGTCAGTTCAAACGAAGTTCCGTTCCTGGGAGAAGTGTGAGGATCTCACTCTCCCCGCGACCGATGGGATTGCAGCATTTTTGACAAGCTGCGAAACTGTTTCTGCAGGCTTGGAAAGTGAAAACCAGAAATTGCAAGGTACAATATTAAAATCATTATAAAAACAGTTATAGACAGTGAAAAAGAGAGGGTAAGAAATATTTGAATTAAATAAGAGACAGAAGGGAAAAGTAAAAAAAAATTAATTAAAAAAAAAATTTTTAATGAACAAAAACTATTAAAGTAAGGAGTAATGAGACTCCACATTTTTAAAAGTTAATTTTTAGTTGTTTGGCAGTTGAAACTTTGTTTAGACCTGGTATTTCTAAGTGTACCTGTTTTGTGGCAATAGTAGTTACTTTCCAGCTGGGCAAATGAGCAAGTTGGTGCTTTTTCAATGATTCCACTGATTTCAGCCAGCGATATACCTTTAATTCGAAGCTGTCATATCGCCGGCAAACTAGTAGGAACAAGTTCTACATTTCCATGTTTGCGCACTTGCGGACGCCGGAACTTGTTCCTCTATTTCGCCGCTAACAACAGTGAGTGAGCTCGCCGTTACTTTGCAAGCAGTTTCTGCCCCATTCTGATTAAGATAGTTCTCCTGTACACATTTTTAGGAATTCTTCACCCTCCTTGCCTTTTACACTGTTTCCCCCCCCCCAGTCTATATTAGAATAATTGAAATCCCCTACTATTACTGCTCCTATTATTTTTACATTTCTCTGAAATTTGCCTATGGATTTGCTGCTCCACTTCTCACTATTTGGGGGTCTATAGTAGACACCCAGCTCCTTTTCTGTTCCTTAACTCTGACCAAATAGATTCAGTCTTTGAATCCTTCAGTATATCGTCCCTCTGTGTAGAATTGTAATATTATCCTTGATCAATACTGCCAACCCCCTCCTTTTTTTCTTTCCGTATCCCTCCTGAATACAGTGTAGCCAGGAATGTTTAGTTCCCATTCCTGCCCATGTTTAAGACAGGTCTCCGTTACAACCACTATATCATAACCCCATGTGGCAACCTGAGCCTGCAGCCCATCACCCTTGTATGTAACGCTCCGCGCATTAACACACATGCATTCCAAACCCAATGCTGGTCGATTTTTGCTTGTTTCCTCCATCTAATTCCTGTTCTTTCTACACTATTCTTTATTCTGTTGTTATTTGTCCCTCCTAGTTTTCTAGTCCCTCTCCTTTGCTGCTACATCCTGGTTCCCCTCTCCCTGCCAATGATTGCAGGGTTTTTGCCCATTGCCACCTGGAAGCCCATTCAATGCATGATCGTTCTTTGTGATATCAGTCCAAAATGTGCCTTTTACTAGTTTAAACCGGTATCCCCTCTCGCATGTTAATTTAAAGTAATATTCCAGATTTACTTGTGCAATTGCCTTAACTATCTTGGATACATCTAAGTCACCTCTCAGATGCCTCCTTTCCAGACTGAAAAGCCCAAGTTTTTCCTCATGAATCCGAGCTCAGACACTATGGATCAGCCTTGTGACCCTGTTCTGCACCGCATCCAGCACTTGAATTCTCCATTGTGTCTTGGTGACCAGAACTAGATGCGGTACTCAAGGTGTGGTCTGACCAGAGCACGGTACAATTTGATCATGACTACCTCTATTATTCTACTCTTTCTTTTGGCTATGTAGATCAACATTTTATTTGCTCCGTTGATTGCCGATTCTGATTGGTTGGACGTGCTGAGTCCACTAAGACGGCAAGATTCCTTCAGTTTAATTCTTAGCTATTTCAATATCATTTATGGAGTATGTGTGTTGCTCATTTTTCTTGAAATATGCGGTACTTTATACTTGTCTGCATTAAATTTCATCTGCCATTGTTCTGCCCACTTACAGGTTTTGTTCAACTAATGCTGTAGTTTCTGAGCTGCATCCTGATTCCATTGCCCCTTGTAGTTTGGTATCATCTGCAGGTTTAACCAATTTGTATTGGGTTTCTGAATCTAAGTCACTGATCTAAATTGGCAATAGTAGTGGTCCTAGCAGTGAGCTCTGGGTCACCACATTCAGTTCTTCTCCCCAATCTGACGCAACTCCTACCTGTCAGCCATTTTCTTATCCCCACCTAAGTTTTGCCCGTAATCTGCACAATTTTGAGTTTAACTATTAGCCTTTCACGAGAAACTTTATCAAGTACCTTTTAGAAGTCTACTTGGGTTGTCACTTCGTCAAAGTTGAGGAGATTGTCAGGCAGGATCTTCCCCTTCTGAATCCACATTGACTGCTAGGTTGTTATTGTACAGATAATCCTCAAGTTGACACCCAAAATTGGATTCCATTATTTTTCAGTTTGATGTTTGCACTGTACATAGGCCAAGTTGCTCAGAAATCCCAAACCACTTCACAACTGGCAGTATTTTTTAAAATTCACCTTCTTATCAATAACTGTCCTTCTTACAGAAAATGATTTTTACCAGTCCAAAATCGCGGTTGACGTGGCATTTGTTTTTTCTCATTGAGTGCCATACAGACTGCTAGGTAAAAATGGTAGGGTTTATTTATAGACACACTGCAAATATCTATAATCAAGACAATGAACATAGGTTATAGGAAAACATCATTTGCTTTCTTTCCCGCCCCCCCCCACCCAGGTAGTCTCTGTTGAGGATAAACTAAAAGTACTTATTTCGTAGAGTAAGGGAAAGAGGAAAGTTGTGCGCTTTTAAATAAGAATATTTTGCTGTACAGAAAAATATTAGTACACAACTATCATAGAGCTATAAATTAGAATGGCTACTTTTTAAAAAAAAAAGAATCAAGGGTTTCATAACCTCTTAACACCATGGCTGAATATTTCATTTTTGCGCTTAAAAATATTTTTAAACCACATTTTCCCTGAAACTTGCATTTAAATTGGGGATTAATAGTATTTCAGTCAATGCCAAACAGGCCACTCGAGATTTTTTGACTAACAAACCACCTGCCCCGATGCAAAAAAAAAGTGATTTGATTTTCGTAAAGCAGCAGATGGATTTTATGCATTTCCAGTTGGTGTATTGAGAGCTATTGAGTCAACCCTTTATCGTTGATTGAAGCTGCTGTTGGACCTTTTTATTTCTTCTGGACTATATCTTTATTTAAAAAAAACAATTGTTTTCCATTCTAGAAAAATGGTCCAACAATTTTATTTGAAAATCACAAGCTTTCGGAGGCTTTCTCCTTCGTCAGGTGAAACCCCAGTCCATCACCGGCATCTCCACATCATAGAAAAATGGTGTGTGGCTCTGTCCCTTTCTAGTAATTTGATTGGTAACAGTCATGTGGTTTACAGTGGCCAGTCATTTGGTTACCACAGACTAGTTTCTGCACTAAAAACAGATAATGCTGGAAATACACAGCAGATCAGGCAGCATCTGTGGAGCGAGAAACAGATTAACGTTTCAGATCGATGAACTTTTGTCAGAACTGGAAGAAGTAAAGATTAACAGTTTTTAAGCAAGTACAGAGCCAATGAGAGGGCGGGTGCAGGGGAGGAGGAAAGACCAAAACGGAATGTCTGTGATAGGATGGACGGCAGGAGTGATTAAATGACAAAAGGTTAAGGACATAAGAACATAAGAAAGAGGAGTAAGCTACAGGGCCCCTCAAGCCTGCTCCGCCATTCAATCAGATCATAGCTGATCTTCGACCGCAACTCCACTTTCCTGCCCGATCCCCATATCCCTTGATTCCCTTAGTGTCAAAATCTATCTATCTCAGCCTTGAATATACTCAACGACTGAGCATCCACAGCCCTCTGGGGTAGAGAATTCCAAAGAATCACAACCCTCTGAGTGAAGAAATTCCTTCTTATCTCAGTCTTAAATGGCTGACCCCTTATCCTGCGTCTATGCCCCCTAGTTCTAGACTCTCCAGCTAGGGGAAATAATCTCTCAACATCTACCCTGTCAAGCCCTCTTAGAATCTTCTATGCTTCAATGAGATCACCTCTCATTCTTCTAAACTCCAGAGAGTATAGGCCCACCATAGAATGATGGTGCAAGGCAGGAGGGTGGTAATGGGACAAGTGAAAAAACAAAAGCTGGGTCTAGAAGAGTTGTAAATGACAACAGCAGAACCATTACCAGCACCTGGTGTCCAAAAAAATGGGAGCAGTGGTTATAGTTTCAAGTTATTGAAATCAGTGTTGAGTCCAGAAGGTTGTAAAGTGCCTAATCGAAAGATGAAGTGCTGTTCCTCGAGCTTCCGTTCTGCTTCATTGGAATAGTGTCAGAGGACAGAGGTCAGAGTGGAAGTGGGATGAGGAATTAAAATGGCAAGCGACCGGAAGGTCAGGGTCATGCTTGCAAACTGAATGGAGGTGTTCAGCAAAAAGATCACCCAATCTGCGTTTGCTCTCCCTGATGTAGAGGAGACCGCATTGTGAGCAGTGAATACAGTAAACTAAATTGAAAGAAGTTCAAGTGAACTGCTGTTTCACCTGGAAGGAGTGTTTGGGGCTCTGGATGGTGGGAAGGGAGGAGGTGAAAGGGCAGGTGTTGCATCTCCTGCGTTCGCACAGGAAGGTGCCATGGGAAGGAGAGCGGGTGCTGGGGACGATGGAAGTGTGGACCAGGGTGTCGCGGAGGGAACAGTCCCTTTGGAATGCGGGGAGGGGAGAGAACGATGTGTTTGGTGGTGGAATCGTGCTGGAAATGGCGGAGGATGATCCGTTGAACATGAAGGGGTGGAACGTGAGGACAAGGGTCCCTATCGTGGTTCTGGGAGGGAGGGGTGAGGGCAGAAGTGCAGGAAATGGGATGGACAAGGTAGAGAGCCCTATCAATAACAGTAAGGGGGAAATCCTCGGTTGAGGAGAAAGGAAGACATCTCGGAAGCACTGTTGTGGAAGGTGGCATCGTCGGATCAGATGCGAAGGAGATGGAGAAACTGAGAGAATGGAGTAGAGTCCTTGCAGGAAGCGGGGTGGGAGGAAGAGTAATCAAGGTAGCTGTGGGAGTCGGTGGGCTTATAGAAGATATTGGTTGACAGCCTAACCTCAGAAATGGAGATATAGAAGTCAAGGAACTGAAGAGTCAGAGATGGACCATCTGAAGGCGAGGGGAGGCCGTGGGGGTGTAAATTGGAAGCAAAGTTGGTAACATTTTTCAGTTTGGGGCGAGAGCAGGAAGTGGCACCGATACAGTCGTCATTGTACCGGGGGGAGAAAAGGTGAGGGAGGGTACCTGAATGAGACTGGAACAACATATCCCATGAAAAGTCAGGCATAGCTCGGACCCATATCTGTTCCCATAACGACATTTCATAGCTTTCCTGCCGCTTGCAGACCTTATTCTTTCTCAACCCAAACCCACATTCACTTCTTGCCCAGGCCCAGTCCCTGATCCCTGGAGGGCCCAACCTGTTACTAACAAACAGATTTACCCTTCACCGGATGTGCACCCACTAGCCATCCCTGGCTTCAGAACTGACCTTTTCTGCTCTTTACATTAAAAGTTACAGCACAGAAACAGGCCACTCGGCCCAACAGGTCTATGCCGATATTTATGCTCTAGACGAGCCTCCTCCCTCCCTTCTTAATCTAACCCCATCAGCATATCCTTCTATTCCTTTTTCCCTCATGTGTTTACCTAGCTTCCCCGTACATGCATCTATGTTAGTCGCCTCAACTACTTCATCTGTCCCTATCAATCTCTGAGCTTTAATTGGGTGTTTCTCCTCTGGAATTATCTTGGAAACTGTGGATTTCTGTGCCCAAGATGTAACGTTACATAGAATATACAACGCAGAAACAGGCCATGCGGCCCAACTGGTTTATGCCAGTGTTTGTGCTCTAGACGAGCCTCCTCCCTCCCTTCTTAATCTAACCCCATCAGCATATCCTTCTATTCCTTTTTCCCTCATGTGTTTACCTAGCTTCCCCGTACATGCATCTATGTTAGTCGCCTCAACTACTTCATCTGTCCCTATCAATCTCTGAGCTTTAATTGGGTGTTTCTCCTCTGGAATTATCTTGGAAACTGTGGATTTCTGTGCCCAAGATGTAACGTTACATAGAATATACAACGCAGAAACAGGCCATGCGGCCCAACTGGTTTATGCCAGTGTTTGTGCTCTAGACGAGCCTCCTCCCTCCCTTCTTAATCTAACCCCATCAGCATATCCTTCTATTCCTTTCTCCCTTGTGTTTACCTAGCTTCTCCTTCAATGCATCTATATTAGTCACCTCAACTACTCCTTGTAGTAGTGAGTTCCACATTCTAACCGCTCTCTGGGTAAAGAAATTTCTCCTGAATTCCCTATTGTGACTATCTTATATTTATGGCCCCTAGTTCTGGTCTCCCCTGCAAGTGGAAACGTCATCTCTCTGTCTACCCTATCAAATCCTTTAATAATCTTGAAGACCTCTATCAGATCACCCCTCAGCCTTTTCTTTTCTAGAGAAAGGAGCCCTAGCCTGTTCAATCTTTCCTGATGGGTATAACCTCTCTGTTCTAGTATCATCCTTGTAAATCTTTTTTGCACCTTCTCCAGTGCCTCTACATCCTTTTTATGATATGGAGACCAGAAGAGTGCACAGTACTCCAAGTGTGGTCTAACCAAGGTTCTATACAAGTTTAACATAATTTCCCTGCTTTTTTAATTCTATCCCTCTGGAAATGAACCCCAGTGCTTTGTTTACTTTTTTAATGGTCCTATTAACCTGCAGTTGCTACTTTTAGCGATTTGTGTATCTAGGTTAGGAAGCTGCTCAGGACAGCTGCTGAGATCAAAGCAGAGACCCAATCTCCTGTATCCTCAAAAGAATAGAGCTATGGTGTAAGTGGTTTAATGAATGACAAAGCCCAGGCTTTTTAGTTTGTAGCCCCATCCTAATGCAAATTGTTGCTGATCTTGTGTTAAGGGGGAGAGAGGGAGCCTCCTCTTTGAAAGTTGCAGGGACCTATTTGCGAGTAGCATGGAATTGTAAGTGGGTAGGTGAGGAATACAGATTTATTCCTTTTCATACGATCTGCAGTTATTAAAATTATCCATGATCAGCACCATGGGAAGTCAGTTATCCTATGAGATACAATTGTGCTACCAGTCTGAAACATGTCTTTACAGTGAAGTCCTCTGCAGTCCAAAGCACACTGATAATTGCAGAATCACTTCCCGTGTACTTCAGTTTGTAGTATGATGTGCCAATATTTAATCCTTTTTGGCTGCAATCCTGTGTTGCTTGGAGTGTAAGTATGGAGAGTTGTCAGTTTAACCCAATTGCTGCAATATACAGTAAACTGCTGTAAAGAAGCAGAACTAATATAAAGTTGTGGGGGTATTTTGGATACATTTCTGTTCCCTCCCTAAAACTCTTTCTAGAATGTGTTGCAGTGGTCACTTCAGTCACTTGCCATCTGTTTAGAGGTTGATGAACAGCGTTACGAAATGCTGCAATGGCCACATTAGGGTGAACTTGCACTACAACTGATGCAAAGTGGTTTCACTTCACACTGATACTGTAGTTGCAGTGTAAAAGCAAGCCTGAATCCAGTGTAGGCACCTTGGAGGAAGGTGACACTTTTTAAATTCTGGAACAGTTTTGGTCTTAACACTCGATTTATACTACATTATTATTAGTGTAAATGCACCCATCGATAACCTCATTGCTTCATTTCAGTAGTTGCTCTATTGATCTTGGCAGGCTTAATTCGTTCTCCTCTTCACAATTTCCTTCCATTGACTCCCCTTCTAAAGGTGTTGAGTCTTTGCTTGGCTGTGGTTTCATAGGCAGTACACTTTTCTGTTGTTGCTTGCCAAGATGCACAAGTTGATGCGTTTGCCTTGCAGAGTCCCAACTGTAACGGGATTAGGCGTGGCTCATTTCTAACCCGAAAAGGACTTCTGGATCTTGTATGGCTTTCTCAGATTTTTATTTTGCTTTTAGAAGAGAAGCAGTGTGAATAAAATTGTAGATGAGTCTTCAAAATTTGAGAAAAGAGTTAATGTTTTGGGTTGTAAAGTTTGATGGTTACTTGCAGTAGGGTCCTGGAAGTTGAAAAAAAGTCTAATTCTGAATGTATGCTGCTTGATATTCTTAATACACTTAGTTGTAGAAAGTGAGTACTACACCAAATATCTTAACTTTTATCATCTTCAATACAATCTAGGGTAATACCAGTTAAATTAGCCGGTGATAAACAGTAGCACTATTTTGTTTACGTTGCTGCTGACTGAGTTTAGCTGTTCCTTTGATCTTCGGATATACTGAAAATTCAAAAACTAATTGAAAAGGAGCACTATTTATAACGTATTCACAGATTCTCTGAATCTCCAGCCTCTGTGTGATGCTTCCTCTGATCTAGCAGAAACTTGCTGTGTCTAAGGGGAGGGGGAATAGCTTCAAAAGCTGCCCATTTTCAACTGTGCAAGCATCCTTCCCTTATTTATCTTAACCCTAAAAAATTGTCAATGTTTTATTTCGGGGTGACACTACCTCTTTGAATTTGCACTTAAGTACATAAACTTCTGTGATGTGATTGTTGCCATGTGGAGTCCAATAAATGTGCTCCAATGATATTCTGATGGTAGGGTAGTTCTGAGCCAGTACTCCTTGAGGAGCATTAGAGCAATTTGCGTTAAAGCAAGACTTAGCTCGTATGAAGCAAGCAAAGATAGTTCTACGTATCCTGTAAGTTTAAGAACATAAAATCAATTAAAACCTTTTCATCGACCTGGCTGAGACCTGAGGAAGTGAGGTTAATTGATTTGGTACTGATGGTCTGTATTTGACATTATGTTGTTGGAATTTTGCCGAAGTCCAAGGTTTGCAAATCTCTTCCAGTAGTTGAATGAAAGGATATTGGCTATTTAGCAAAAATATTTCAAATGACTAGGGTGACCCTTGCAAAATAAGGATGTGTGATCAGGAGGTGTTATGATTAGTATTGCTCACCCAAGCAAATTGGTTCACAGTGACAGGAATATAAATACATTTATTTTCCTGTGCATAGTGTAGAATTACAGTACAGCCGTATAAATTGCATATTCCATTCCTGTCACAGTAGCTGCACAAGATTTGTTCTGGTGTGCTCATTTTAAATGACTTTTGCTTCTGCACACAGCTATACCTCACTTAGTTATTTGATCAGGAATGAGGCCTGGAGGGTACCACTAAGTAGACAGGCACTCTGCTGTTATTTTGTGCTCCTAATGGACTGAATAATATTAAGATATAAAATCTGACAGCATAACTGCAAAACTTGACACCAGTGGTGCTAGCTATTTATAGGCTCCAGTATCACACAGATACGCGGCATGAATTGAGTTAAGAAAATTCTTTTTTGATGAGGTCATAAACTGCAGGAGTGACCCAGAAATCCACATTAGAATAATGCCGTGTCTAATCATTAGACAATATCAATACAGAACTTTTTTTTTGAAAGTTATTTGAAACTAGCAGGCACATGTCCAATGTGGGAAGAATAGAACTTGGCAAGGAGGAAACTAAGAGACCTAGTTGATTCATCACTTGCCATGTCTGAACCATGTGAAGTGGCAGTAAACAAAGTGAATAGGATGCTGGGTTATATTGCCAAACCAGTTGATTCAAATCCCCAGAGGTCATGCTGATACTGCAGAATATCTTGATCAAGCACATCTGTACACTTCTGGTTGCCATGACTTCAACGGCCCACCTAGACCTAGAGATATTGCAGAGGACAGCATCAAGGCTGCTGCCCAGCGTCTGAAGCAAGACCTATAAGGAATGACTTGATAGGCTAGGTTCTTCTGCCTTTTAAAAAAAAAAAGGCTTCTCCAAGAGGATGTAACGGTGGTATATTGGATACTTAAAAAGAACAGAATAATACTTTCAGATATAGCAGGACAAGGGAGTAGAAGCTCAGGATAATTTCAGATCACTGTCGGGTAGTTGTTTTTTGTATCGAGGATGACGAAAAGTTGGAACTGGTTCCCATGTTGAGGAAATTATACTGGATTCATTTGCAGAAGCAACTAGATGTTGTAATGGGAAGACGGTGGGATTGGTTTTCGGAAGGACCACCTTCATCGTGTGATCTTGCAATACAACCCACGTTACAACAAATGTAATGCTCTGCCTAAATGTGTGTTTAAAAAATATATATATATTAGTGTGGATACCAGAGCAATGGTTTATTTTTAACAGCTTATTTCTGGACTGATAGTGCTTTGGGATATTTCTGTGCAGCTGCACACAGCTGTTAGGTCTTAATTCTTTTAATCACAGGTCAATTTATATCCCTGAACCACGATTCGTTCTTCAAGCCTTTTTCCTCTTGATCATTGTTTACTCACTCCCTGTCTTCCCAGTTCTGTAACATTTGAAATCTTCAAGTGTTACAGCACTGATTTTTTTTTTGTATTCTGTTCTTATAATCGTCAGGTTAATCTCTTCAATTCTCAGTGTTTCGGACCGAAGCCTGAAAACCAGCACAAGGTTAACTGATCTCTCGGTAGTGCCAGTGTAATACTAGCTCAGTCCTCCTTTCCCTGAAGATTTTGCCCAATCACTGATTCTTTTCTTTGGCTCCGGCAGTACCGTACTGGTGTGTGGTACAAGTAAAACAAACCACTTTTGAGTAATGGTCTGCCACAGAAATAAACCTGACTTTAGTAGCCATGCTTAATGCCTCCAGAGTCGTGGGTTACTATCAAAAGATGGTTTCTCTTGGTGTTTGATGTACACTGTTGCTATTTGTAGATGTAAGTGGAAATCTCTGAAGGCACCAGGTGCCAGAAGTTACTGCTTTTTTCTGACCAGGATACAACACTCATTATGCTATGTAGGCTAGCAATGTTGTTTTTGGGGGAAGGTCTGTAGCCAGTTAACATTGCTCCTTTTAAACAGCTGTGCATGTAGGGTCTTTGCTGTTGCTGCAAAATATAAACACAAATTTTAAATTGCAGTTTTAGCATATTACAGAACTGCTTTAAGTAAGAGCAGTCCTGCATTGTAAATGTGGTATACAACAACAGCAGCAACTTACATTTTTATAGCGCCTTTAACATAGGAAAACGTCCCAAGCGCCTTACAGAAGCGTAATCAGACAGATATTGAAACCGAGCCAAAGGAGGAGATATTAGGAGGGGTGGCTAAAAGCTTGGTCAAAGAGGTAGATTTTAAGGAGCTTCTTAAAGGATGAGGGGAGGCATAGATATTTAGGGAAGGAATTCCAGAGCTTGGTACTTAGATGGCTGAAGGCACGGGGACCAATGGTGGGTGAAGGGAGTGGAAGATGCATAGGAGGCCAGAATTGGATCAATGCAGAGTTCTCTGAGAGATGTAGGGCTGGAGGAGGTTACAGAAATAGGGAAAATCGAGGCCAAGGAAGGATTTGAACACGTGGATGAGAATTTTGAATTGGAGGTGTTGGTAGAACGGGAGCCAATGTTGGTCGGTGAGCAGGACTTGATACAGGTTAGAATCAGGCAGCAGAGTTTTGGATGAGCTGAAGTTTATGGAGGTTGAAGTATGGGAGCTCAGCTAGGAGAGCATTGGAATAGTTGGGTATTCAGGGGTCAAAAGCATGGATTAGGGTATTGGTAACGGATGGAGACAGGGCAAAGATACAAGAACATTTAAAGTAGGAGAAAGAAGTTGAGAGTAACCAAAAGCAAGACAATGCAACAAAAACAAGGAACATAGACAAGTTCAAAATGCCTTTGCAACTTGCAGAAGTTTTGCAGCATCATAATATGAAAGAGTGAGTTTTACTAATCAATTGAGCAATTTTTAAACTTGGATCAAATTTCTGGTCACCTTGTTGTACCATACTTGACTAGAAGATCATAATCTCTGTGAGCTTTGAATTTTTGGCTTTTAGAGCTGTTTGTCATCCTCCTTTGCTTTATTGATCTTACTTTTCTTCAGACACAATGCATGTTCATCCTTCATGTTAGATGTGTTCTGCAGTTGTCGATTTAGGAAATATTAACATCTCTGAATTTAGCTTGAGGGGGAAACTAGGGCAATAGAGGGAATCAGGAGCATGTGTGGGCTGATGGGAGCTGATGATGGTTTTGGTTTTGTTGATTATTGAGGTGAAGGAACTTTTGAGTCATCCAGCACTTGAATTCGGATAGACGGTTGAGAGTTTAGCAACAGTGTTTTGAGTCAAAAGGAGAAAGGGGAAAGTTGGGTGTTAGCATAGATGTGGAACATAGCTGTATGCTTGCAGTGATGTTGCTGAGGGGTAGAATATAAATAATGAAAAGGGGAATGAAGATGGAGTAGAGGTACACCAGGGGAGTGTGTGTAGGTTTGGAAGGCGAAATAATTAGGAGACCTAATGACTACATGGGAACATGTATGAGTACAACCATGAAACATCAGCGCCCCCATGAAGATAGCCTGTAGAGGAGAGGCAATGGAGAAGAATGGAGGTGGCAGGGAAGTTGTAAAGCTTCAAAGTACCATGTCATAATGCCACAAAAATTTCATGTGACTTTAACCAGTCTTTGGGCTTGGGGTGGAGTTGAACATAAGCAACAGGATTAGGCCATTCAGCATCTCAAGCCTTTTTTGCCATTCAACTAGATAATGTACCTCATCTCCATTTACCCACCTTAGCTCCATATTCCTAGATACCTTTACCTAACGACAAATCTATCAATCTCATGAAACCAGATGAAAGGTCTTGAACAGGAAGTGGTGAGCATGAGGCTGGGTGATAATATCCCATTCAACAACTTTGGGAAGGAAGACTAGGTAGGCGAAAGATGGGTAAGTAAAGAGAACAGAGGGGTCAGGATTTTTAAGGAGGAAAGTGATGGTTTTGAAAAGGCTGGGGACAATGTCAGAGGTCTGTGTTGGTAAATTTGAAGGAGTAAAAGAAAATTTGAGGGAATAAAAGTCAGGAACTGAGTTGCGAGGGAGTCAAGGGAGCATGCAGTGAGCTTTATGGAGGAGATGAATTTTATGAAGGACTAGGGAGATGGGGGGGAAGTAACTGAGTTTAGAAAAAGTGGAATTCTGCATGGGGAGGGACTTGGAGAAATGAGTTAGGGAAGAGGCTCTGGCAACAGTACAAATTGCCTTAATTTTGGACACAAATTGCTTTAATTGTATTGATGTTCTGCATAAATAGAAAGTATTAACTCCTACAGCCAGGAACTATTTTGAGTGCTGAATATGAATAGCTAAAACCAGAAGCTCCTGAGCACTTCACAAAGCATTTCTGTTCCCGAATGTTGCTACGTGATGTTGGTCTTGCCTTTCCTACATGTTGGCATAAACAAGTGATCATTGTATCTACTGACAGACAACTTGTGTCGTTGCAAAAGAATAGTAAAGGACGCACAAAAGTCAGTCAGGACCAAAGGGTGAGGGAGGGGATGTAAGGCTGGAGAAGATTGCCAAGGTAGGGTGGGACGAGGCCATGGAGAGCTTTGAGGTATAGGGAGCAAACTTACCACAGAGGGGTGGCCCAAAAAATCATTTGAAACAAAATATTCTTAAATTTGGCTTTGAGGGTGAATCTTCTATTCAATAGCTCTTAATTCTGAGAGAAAATGCTTTAAATTACATTTAGGTTTGTGGTTTAATATTGGTTTAACAAGTATCATTATTTCAAAAAAGACGTATACTTCACTAACTATGGACAAACTACTTGAAAGAAGTTCACAATCTCAGACAATCTGTTTTAACAGTTTTGCAACTACGATGCAAAGTATTTTCTTTTGTTTCGTTAAAATATGAGAAAAGGCTTAAAATGAAGTTTTGCCTCGTGATTGAGACATTCAGAACTAACTTTACGCACCTAGACGTGAATCCATTTAATAGTCTCCTGCCATCTTCACTGCACTGCCCTGCCCCAATACACTTTAAATAATTGGTGACAACATTGAGCACTACAAGTAGCTTTTTTGGTCCCATTGACATTAAACTCTGGCAAGCATATGAGTGAGAGAGCTGGAGTGTTTCTGTTGACTTGAATCTTAATTAATCCTGCTGTGTGAAAGTTTGAGGGTTGAAGCCTTCTCGTAGCAAACAGTAGTGGCCTGAATAACTTGGTAGCACTCACATTCTGTAGAAATCTTGTCACCACTCTGTTGAAAGAACCGGACAAATTTGAGAGAGGGTTTTGTTTGTGATGGCATTCACATTTACAGAGGTTAATTAAGCAATCACTGTCATCATTTCCATCTCTCTGAAGCAAAGTGCTTTTCCAGTAGAGGGGGTGGGGTTGTGTGTGTGTGTGTGTGTGTGATTTTTCCAGAGGGCGAGCTTGAGTAGGCTATTTTCACGGGGGAAGGATGGCACCATCGCTGTCCAGCTTGGCCTTGTTCTTACCTGACTTCCCAACAGGAATCACTGGATCGTGATTAGGAGTGGGAATCCCCGCTTACTTTCCCTCCTAATCTCTGGGAGCCGAGACCGATTGTAATACTCCAACTGCTAACTCTGCACAGACTGGGAATCAGATCTAGGACCCTCTGGGAGTGCTACACAAGGTGTTATGTCTACCCACTAGGTCAGACAGTTATTTGGCTCATGGGCCAATTGCAGTCCTTACGAACCTCCTTTTGTTTCTTTCAGCCTAGCCCTGTGTTTTCTGCCCCATGTGCTGTTTTAATGCTGCCATTCACTGCCACTGTTGATTCCGCTCCCAATGCTGCTGCTGGTCCTGACTCAACCCTGAGCCAGATAATATCCAGGCATGACCAAGGAGTCCATGTGTCTATCGAGTCCGTACACTGTACCAACAACCATCATTTTTTTCCATGTTGGGTTAATAATGGACATACCATTTTTGCTTTGTCCCAATATTTCTCCAAGAACAAACTAGAAGTGGGCAAGGTTGCTGCCCTGCATAGCAACTACACTCCAGTCCATGGTGCCCTGTTAATTGCCGATTTAGAACAGATTTAAAAAGAAATTCAAGGACTTACATAGCCAGTGCCATCTGAGCCCCAGCTCGCAGACAGAAAGGTATGCAAACTGCCGTAGGAGGCATTTCCAGGAATGGATATCTACTTTTCAAGTATACTGGATAAACATTTTTCTACACCAGCATGAAGGTAAGCTGAGCAGCATGGTCAGTGCACAGTAATCCTATGCCTGGAATGCACAATGTTTATTTAATAGATTGCCATCTAGGTAGTCAATTTCTCGGAGCCTCAAGTCCTGTAATAGAGTTCTTCCAACGAGCCCCTTTTTTTTCCCCACTGCAGAGACTAGCTTGAGGGAACAAGGTTATTTAAGAAGTCTGTCAATACTAAGATGCATATAGGGGGAAGCTAGTTAAGCACACTAGGGAAAAGAAATAGAACGATATGCTAATAGGGATAGATGAAGTAGGGTGGGAGGAGGCTCACTTGGAGCATAAACGCCGGCATAGACCAGTTGGACCAAATGGCCTGTTTCTAAGCTGTATATTCTATGTAAAGACGACTCACCCTTCGGTGAAGTCTCTTATCTCCATCTATTTCCAATTGAGAAGGTTTATTGTCCTAGATCCAAGATAAATGTTGGCATTCTGAGAGCTAGCCTGCAATAATTGACCCCCATTCAGAAAAAGAGAAGTTGTACAATCTTGGTCCGTTACCAAGTGTTCAAATAATCATGGCACCTAGTGAACGTACCAAATCAGTGTTGAATTATAAATGGAACTGGTGTTGGGACAATGGAGATTTCCCCAACATGCCTCCTCATACCATTCAATATCCTCAGAGTCTGGATGACTTGGATTTGAAAATAGCTTCACCAGAGTGCCAACAGCAATTATAGCTCATTAACCAAGATCATTAGTGAACTGTTGATAATAGATTTACCCCTACATGATGAGCAGACATTACTATTCTCTAACTCTATAACTTTCAACCAGAGAATTGATTTAGATACAAGTAAGTCATCAATTTGAAATTGTTTTCATTCAAAATTAAATGGATTGTGACTCATGATTTGAGTATCAGTAATTAGGTTTGAGTTAAACCGTAAATGATTTTCAAGTGAGATTAATTACTTTTTTTTACATTTAGAAAATTTGGGCAAAGGGCAGCTGCTGCTTGGATGTTTGGTGTAGTCACGGGCCTCATTCCAAAGAGTCATTCAGCATTGTGTTACAGGGAGAGGCATGTGAAGTGTTAATTTCTTAATGGTGTCATGCTCAATGATCATCATCAGTCGGGATCCAATTGGAACTGGGAATGAAAAATCACAAGTATGAATACTAATGATCCATCCAGGAGACTTTAATTCAATGTGACACCTATGCCACCTCTTTGCATACTCTTAACAAACAATTTACTTCGGTGAATATTGTTTTTTTTTAAAAAAAAGACATTTTGGTGCATGACCAGAAGGGAATATTGTGTAAGAGCTTTTACAGAATTAATGCAGTTTTCCAAATTTGTATTCACAGTCCATCAGCCATTCAGTTTTTGTAGGATTTATGCACTAAACTGTAATCTATTTTTGTCTAGTTTGAGCAGTGGCTATGTAATTTCAGCACCGTAGTACTCGTGAGTGTGGTTCTATGAAGACAAAAGCTGAGCAGTGAACTTTTAATATTGGGTGCTCCATTTCTTGGGTCATTAGTTTTCATACTTGTGATTTTTCATTCCCAGTTCCAGTTAGATCCTGACTGATCATTGAGCATGACACCATGAACAAATTAACACTTCACATGCCTCTGCCTGTAAAATTTCTTCACTCAGAGGGTGGTGAACCTGTGGAATTCTCTACCACAGAAGGCTGTGGAGGCCAAGTCACTGAACATATTTAAGAAGGAGCTAGATAGATTTGTAGACACAAAAGGTATCAAGGGGTATGGGGAGAGAGCGAGAATATGGTATTGAGATAGAGGATCAGCCATGATCATATTGAATGGTGGAGCAGGCTCGAAGGGCCAAATGCCCTACTCTTGTTCCTATTTATAGCAATTTTGGTGTTCCAAAGAACATTGACGCTCATTACGATTATCATAGATACTCAGTTTAGGAAGAGTATTTATGTGTAAGTATTTGCTTTTAATTTGCCTTTTCCCAAATTTTTCATGCAGCTAATTAGATCGGAATGAGAGAGAAAAGGAATCCTTTCCTCCCTGTGGTTGTGACTGCCTAGAGTAAACAGGAAACCCTGGGTTTAATCAGCATTTTTGGAAGGAACAAATAAAACACTTAAAAATAATAAACACAAACTCCTCTGCAAAATACAATACGAAAATGAGTTGATGTGCATCATTTATCTGCATCAGCAGTAGCTCTTCATTATAGACCTTCATTCAGGGCTCTCTTTGAGATGCAGGTGTCTGAAGGTTTGCTTCATATTGATGCTGCCCATTGGTATAGAAACGATGGAGTGCTCCCTGCACCAGACAGGGAGGCTGTCCATGAAATATTTGATTTGCATTATGCCAAGGTTGAAGTTATATTGGGTTTAACCCCAATTTTGGAATTCATCTTTTGCAGGGTAACAAGTACCTTAAAATCGGCATAACTGTAAACCAGGAGGAGCAAAAATAATTGACCACCCTTTTGGTAGGTTGTGGAATTGCAGATACAGAAAATATATTTTACTTTCAAACCACCGTGGAGTTGAAAACAAATTTGATGTGAATGAAACACGTGGCTGTAGCTTGAAACATTATTTCCCACCTCCCTCGTGAAAGTATCTGAATAAGTCTTCTGTAAATTTGAACTGGATTGGTTCAAAACTTTTACAAGAATGTGATGAGAAACCTGAGAGCAGAGTTTTTTTTTGCTTTTCTCCCTTTCTTCAGCTGTAGGTCTGTTCCATTTGATTTTCCAATTCAAATAGGAGTACTGCTTCAAGCATCCTGTGACTGGTTTCAATTTTTAGCTGGCTATTTTAGTCAGCAAGAAACAAGAAAAGAATATAGTTTCTATATTACAGTTGCATCCTGTTATTGGCAAGAAGTCACAATAAAATGTCTTATTGCTAGACTTGATTGTAATTGCAATGGCTGTATCAATATCACTACTGCCTAAGGCCCTGGGTTCACAAAGCATTTGTGGTAATTATTAATGAACTGTGGAGTACAGAATTGGACTTGGTTTACAGTTTAAAAAAAATAAACCAGCAAGTAATGTTTGGCGTGTAACTCTCAAGCTCAGATGATGATGGGAGCTAGAGTTGGTTAGAAAGAATAACTTGTGTGTTTACATAGAGAGCCATCGTCCTCAGCCCCCGCGACAAACTCCACGCTCTTGCGACCAGTTCTATCCCCCTACCCAGCCAGTGTGTCTGGTTGAACCAGACTGCCTCATCCCATCTGCTGCAGAGACGCTCATCTATGTTTGTCACCTCCAGACTCGACTATTCCATTGCTCTCCTGGCAGACCTCCCATCCTCCACCCTACGTAAGCTTCAGCTCATCCAAAACTCTGCTGTCCTTATTCTATCCCACATCATGTTCTGCTTCCTCTTCGCCCTTGTCCTTGTTGACCATCATTGGCTCCTGGTCCCCCAAAACCTTAAATTTAAAATTCTCATCCTCACGTTTGAAATACTTTCATGGCCTCCTCCCTCCTTATTTCTGTAACTTCCTCCAACTCTACACCTCCTTCTATCTCTCTGTACCTCTGACTCTGGCCTTTTCTGCATTCCCTTCCTTTGCCCAGCAATTGGCGGCCATGGCTTCAGCTTTCTAGCCCACTTTCTAAACCCCTCCACCTCCATTTCCTCCTTTTAAGACCCACTGTACAAACTCGTCTCTTTGACCAAGCTTTTGGTCACTCCTCCCACTATCTCCTTTCATGGCTCAGCAGCCACTTTTTGATTATGCCTCTGTGAAGAACCTTGAGACGTTTTTCTGTGTTAAAGGCGTTAGATAAATGCAAGCTGCTGTCTTATTACATTCCTCAACATCCCAAAAGCACTTTATGTACAGTGAATATACAGGGTACGGTACATAGTGGTTATGTTACTGGACTAGTAATCCAGGGGCCTGGACTAAAATCTGGAGTCATGAGTTCAAATCCCGCCACGGCAGCTGGCAAATTTAAATTCAATTAATTAATTAAATAAAAATCTGGAATTAAAATACTAGTATCAGTAATGGTGGCCATGAAACTACCGGATTGTCGTAAAAACCCATCTGGTTCACGAATGTCCCTCAGGGAAGGAAACCTGCCGTCCTTACCCGGTCTGGCCGACATGTGACTCCAGACCCACAGCAATGTGGTTGATTCTTAATTGCCCTCTGAAATGGCCTAGCAAGCCACTCAGTTGTAAAATCTCGCCACGAAAAGTCATAATAAGAATAAAACCAGACGGACCACCCGGCATCGGACCACTAGGCACCGGACATGACAACGGCAAACCAAGCCCAGTCGACCCAGCAAAGTCCTCCTCACTAACATCTGGGGACTTGTCCCACTGGCAGGACAGACCGACCAGAGGTGGCGGTACAGTGATATACAGTCAGGAGGGAGTGGCCCTGGGAGTCCTCAACATTGACTCTGGACCCCATGAAATCTCATGGCATCAGGTCAAACATGGGCAAGGAAACCTCCTGCTGATTACCACTTACCGTCCTCCCACAGCTGATGAATCAGTCCTCCTCCATGTTGAGCACCACTTGGAGGAAGCACTGAGGGTAGCAAGGGCACAAAATGTACTCTGGGTGGGGGACTTCAATGTCCATCACCAAGAGTGGCTCGGTAGCACCACTACTGACCAAGCTGGCTGAGCCCTGAAGGACATAGCTGGCAGACTGGGCCTGCAGCAGGTTTTTTTTTTCAAAAAATATACTTTATTCATAAAATTTGCAGCAGTACATACAATACAGTTGTCATATCACTTTCCAAACGTACACAATACAGATTATACAATTTGCAGGTTACGTCAAGTACAGTACAATGAACACATTGGACATAATTACAGTTCATGACACTCTATGGTGTCTCATTGCATCAGACTCAACACAGATTATTGCTTGCAGATTCATTTCAGATTCATTACAGGTACATTACAGCAATTTGAATATTACTTTCTGCCCGAGGGGGTTTTTCCCTGATTGCAGCCCCTCGGTTTACAATGGCGGGAAGGCTCTAAACGGTTGCCTGCAGCAGGTAGTGAGCGAACCAACACGAGGGGAAAAACTTATTTGACCTCGTCCTCACCAATCTACCTGTCGCAAATGCATCTGTCCATGACTGTATTGGTAGGAGTGACCACCGCACAGGCCTCGTGGAGATGAAGTCCCGTCTTCGCACTGAGGACACCATCCAACGTGTTGTGTGGCACTACCACAGTGTTAAATGGGATAGATTCAGAACAGATCTAGCAGCTCAAAACTGGGCATCCATGAGGCATTGTGGGCCATCAGCAGCAGCAGAATTGTATTCCAGCACAATCTGTAACCTCATGGCCCGGCATATTCCTCACTCTACCATTACCAACAAGCCAGGGGATCAACCCTAGTTCAATGAGGAGTGTAGAAGAGCATGCCAGGAGCAGCAACGGCCGTACCTAAAAAATGAGGTGCCAACCTGGTGAAGCTACAACTCAGGACTACATGCATGCTAAACAGCAGAAGCAACATGCTATGGACAGAGCTAAGCGATTCCACAACCAACGGATCAGATCAAAGCTCTGCAGTCCTGCCACATCCAATCATGAATGGTGGTGGACAATTAAACAACGAACGGGAGGAGGAGGCTCTGCAAACATCCCCATCCTCAATGATGGCAGAGTCCAGCACGTGAGTGCAAAAGACAAGGCTGAAGCCTTTGCAACCATCTTCAGCCAGAAGTGCCGAGTGGAAAATCCATCTCTGCCTCCTCCCGATACCCCCACCATCACGGAAGCCAGTCTTCAGCCAATTCGATTCACTCCGTGTGATATCAAGAAACGGCTGAGTGCACTGGATACAGCAAAGGCTATGGGCCCCGACAACATCCCAGCTGTAGTGCTGAAGACTTGTGCTCCAGAACTAGCTGCGCCTCTAGCCAAGCTGTTCCAGTACAGCTACAACACTGGCATCTACCTGACAATGTGGAAAATTGCCCAGGTATGTCCTGTCCACAAAAAGCAGGACAAATCCAATCCGGCCAATTACCGCCCCATCAGTCTACTCTCAATCATCAGCAAAGTGATGGAAAGTGTCGTCGACAGTGCTATCAAGCAGCACTTACTCACCAATAACCTGCTCACCGATGCTCAGTTTGGGTCACTCGGCTCCAGACCTCATTACAGCCTTGGTCCAAACATGGACAAAAGAATTCCAGAGGTGAGGGGAGAGTGACTGCCCTTGACATCAAGGCAGCATTTGACCGAGTGTGGCACCAAGGAGCCCTAGTAAAATTGAAGTCAATGGGAAGCAGGGGGAAAACACTCCAGTGGCTGGGGTCATACCTAGCGCAAAGGAAGATGGTAGTGGTTGTTGGAGGCGAATCATCTCAGCCCCAGGACATTGCTGCAGGAGTTCCTCAGGGCAGTGTCCTTGGCCCAACCATCTTCAGCTGCTTCATCAATGAACTTCCCTCCATCATAAGGTCAGAAATGGGGATGTTTGTTGATGATTTGTTTGTTCAGTTCCATTCGCAACCCCTCAGATAATGAAGCAGTCCGAGCCCGCATGCAGCAAGACCTGGACAACATCCAGGCTTGGGCTCATAAGTGGCAAGTAACATTCGTGCCAGATAAGTGCCAGGCAATGACCATCTCCAACAAGAGAGAGAGTCTAACCACCTCCCCTTGACATTCAACGGCATTACCATCGCCAAATCCCCCACCATCAACATCCTGGGGGTCACCATTGACCAGAAACTTAACTGGACCAGCCATATAAATACTGTGGCTACGAGAGCAGGTCAGAGGCTGGGTATTCTGCGGCGAGTGACTCACCTCCTGACTCCCCAAAGCCTTTCCACCATCTACAAGGCACAAATCAGGAGTGTGATGGAATACTCTCCACTTGCCTGGATGAGTGCAGCTCCAACAACACTCAAGAAGCTTGACACCATCCAAGATAAATCAGCCCGCTTGATTGGCACCCCATCCACCACCCTAAACACTCACTCCCTTCACCACCGGCGCACAGTGGCTGCAGTGTGTACCATCCACAGGATGCACTGCAGCAACTCGCCAAGGCTTCTTCGACAGCACCTCCCAAACCCGCGACCTCTACCACCTAGAAGGACGAGAGCAGCAGGCACGTGGGAACAACATCACCTGCACGTTCCCCTCCAAGTCACACACTATCCCGACTTGGAAATATATTGCCGTTCCTTCATCGTCGCTGGGTCAAAATCCTGGAACTCCCTTCCTAACAGCACTGTGGGAGAACCGTCACCACATGGACTGCAGCGGTTCAAGAAGGCGGCTCACCACCACCTTCTCGAGGGCAATTAGGGATGGCCAGCGACGCCCACATCCCATGAACGAATAAAATAAAAAAAAAAGAATTGCTTTGGAAAGTAGTCAGTGTTGTTACGTAGGCGAATGCAGCAGCAAATTTGTGCACAATGCCCCACAAACAGTAACGAGATGAATGACCAATTCTTCTAATTTTGCGAGGGGGAGGAATGTTGGCCAATATACTGGGAGAACTCCCTGCTCTTTCAGCAGTGCCCATGGAAACAGGGAGAGAGGGCCGCAGTTTAACAACTCTATAGCAGCCCCTCAATGCTGGACTGAAATATCAGCTTGATTGTGTTCAAGTCCTGGAGGGAGACTCCTGGGGTGAAAATGCTGCCACCTGAGCCAAGCTGTCGTATATCTTATCCGTGCTGCGGTTTAGAAAGTCAGATTTAAAATGTGAAGTATTTCATCTCAAAATACTGTGTTTCGTGAAAATAGAACATGGTGGAAGAAAATAATTGCACATTAGTGGTGTTGCTGCAGATGGTTGGGGTTTTCCTCCACTGCATTGGGTCAACATCAACTTGCATTTATGTAGCACCTTTAAAATAGAAAAATGTTCCAGGGCGCTTCATAGAGGCATAAGGAAAACCTAACACTGAGCCAAAGGAGGAGAGAATAAGATTGAAAACAAAAAAATGGTCAAAGAGGTTGGTTTAAGGCTCTTGAAGGAGGAGGGGAAGGCAGAGGGCCTTAAGGAAGGAATTCCAGAGAGAGGGATCGAGGTGGCTGATGGCATGTCGTCCAATAGTGGGGCAAAAGTTGGGAAATGCAGAAGAAGGCAGAGGAACTGAAAGTTTGCAGTGGTGTGACTGAGACTGGTGAAGGTTATAAAATCAGGGAGCGATGAGTCCATGAAGGGACATAAACATAAGGATGAGAATTTTAAGTTTGAGGTGTTGGGGGAATCAAGAGCCAATGCAAGTCAATGAGGATAGGTGTGATGGGTGAGTGTAGGATAGGATGTGGGCAGCAGAGCTTTGGATGAGCTGGAGGGTGGAGAATCGGAGGCTGGCCAGAAAAGCATTCAAGTAATTGAAACTGGACATGATAAAAGTATAGATGAGGCCAGAGGTTGGCCATTTTACAAAAGTGGAGTATGTGGTCCTTGTGATAGAGAGGATATGGGGTCAGAATTTAATCTTGGGGTCAGTAGGAAGTTGAAGTCGCAAACAGTCTGATTTAACCTGAAATGGTGGCTGGAGGGTGATGGAGTCAGTGGCAAGATTATGGAGTTCATGGTGTGGACTGAAGATGATTACTTCAGTTTTCCCCGATTTTTAGCTGGACGAATTTACGGCTCATCCAAGACTGGATGTCGAGCATGCGGTCTGACAGCACAAAGACAGTGGAGGAATCGAGACAAGTGATGAGAGGTAGAGCTGGGTGTCATCAACGTACATGTGGAAGCTGACCCCATATCTGCAGATGATGTTGCCAAGGGGAGCACAATGTCGATGAGGAATTGGAAGGGGCTGAAGAAGAATCCTTGGAGACAGGAGATTAATAGTGCGGGACTGGGATGAGAAGCCGTTTTTACTCTGGCTGCCATTGGATTAGTAAGAATGGAAAGGCAGTCATGTGTAGCTGGACAACGGTAGAGGTGGATCGGGAGAGCAGTAAATGAACAGCAGAAAGTTGTGAGGAGAGTTGCAACTGAAGAGGAAGAGCTGAGATAATCAGCCTAATATTACTGGTTGAGTGTAAATATTTTTGTTTGAAGTATTTCTTTGGGAGAGGAGGTGGGAAGAAGAGTGGGAAGGAAGACCTGCTGTATTGGAACTTAGTATTGAGCATCAAAATAGAGCCACGCCCATGAAACTTTAGTATTCCTGGGCTAGTCACTGAGGTTTTTCTTTAAGCAGACTTGTCAGCTTTGTAGAGGAATGTCCGAGTTTATCCATTAATTACGGGTCTAAAAAGCTGATGTATGGGTCTTGTGTAGCTGGCGGCAACTCAGAGTTAACTTGGCAGATTTACTGAGGCTGGCCTCCAGAGAGACCCTGCAAAAATAAAAAGGGTTCCCTGTTAATGTATCTGGCAAATTTACTGTGGGTTTGCAAACAACTGCATAAGATGTATACATTGGAATACAATGCCACTAACACCTCAGTAAACTCGGTGTGAAATGTGCGAACCATTTCTTACCATATTTCTATATTGTTTATAATGTCCAAACCACAGACCTTGAATTGGGAGATTTTTTTTAGCCGTCAACCTTGTGTATGTTTCTATTTTTGAAAAAACAACAGATTACTGATAACCCAGAACTGAAAAGGTCCTGTTGTGATAGAAAAGTTGCTATACCTTCTATGCAACAGCAATTTTTCAATATATATAATAGATTTCAGAAAAGAGAGGCACCTTGCGGTTTCAGACACCTGTCTTATTTTCAAAACTGTAAAATAAAAATTTTTGGCCTTGGCATTTATATTGCACCTTTCATTACCTGAGGATGTTCCAAAGTGCTTTACAGCCATTGAAGTACTTTTGAAGTGTAGTCAGTGTTGTAATCTAGGCCAACGCGACAGCTAATTTGTGCACAGCAAGATCCCACAAACAGCAATTAAATTGATGTACCAGATAATCTGTTTGTGGTGATGGTTGAGGGATAAATATTGGCCAGGGCCCTGGGAAGGATTTCCCTGCTCCTTTTTGAATAGCCATAGGAACTTTTACATCCACATGAGAGAGCATAAGGGACTTCATTTTAATATCTCTTCCAAAATACGGCACCTCCGACAGTGCAGAACTCCCTCAGTACTGCACTAGTGTATCAACCTGGATTATGTGCTCAAGTCTCTGGAGTGAGCCTCAAACCCCCTCCACAGCCGTCTGACTCTGCGGTGAGTGCTACCATTGAGCCATGGCTGACACCTGCTTACTGTGTTCTGTCCCCAGATAACAATAGCCATTCAGCTGGGACATGACAATATACAGTACTTCAAATACTTATGTCATCTGGGGATCTTTTGAAACAATTGGAGTTGCTGATGCATTCTAGGATTAACGGTTAATTTGCAAGCAGTTTCTTTGGGAGAAGATGAAGGTGCAGTGCTGGAAATTTTTGCAAAAGAATGTTAAGGTAAATGGATCGTGAGCTGCAGTAAAGGGGAATTGGTTTACAGAACACATGTTCTCCAAGCTAATTAGATTCTCTTTAAATGTGGTGACTGAGATTTTTCCAGTTGCTTGTACAAATGGAATAATGTTTGCCATTACATGGTGGTATCATTCTCACCATTCGGGCACCTTGTAATCAAATCCCACTCTGTTATATACTTAACTCCAAAACATCTGATTGCTCTTGATTACAATGCCATGGATAAACAATATATTAAGTATTTAACCCTACTAATGTATGAGAGGCCTTTTATTGTCTGATATTCTATCAATGTATGAGAAAGGTCTTTTAATTTGTAATGCCCTTATGAATGTATGGGAAATAGTTTTAGTTTGGGGAATACATCTGCAAAGTCTTACCAAGAAATGTTGATGTAAAGGAACAGCTTTTCCATGGTTCTAGCACCCTCCATTCCTTTTTTTTAAAAAAAAGTAGCAACACTTCTGATTGAAGCATTTTGCGAAAGGCAAGTGACTGGTTACATGGTGCATCAATCTTTACAGTTTTGAGTGGTTATATAAGGCTAATTTGTGGCCGTTTGCCACACGTCAGAAACTTGTTTTAAAAAAAAATATTATGAGAAAACTGCTAAAATCATGATCGATTTTATTGCAGTGGTCGTTTGGAATATATTAAACTTCAAATTGCCAAGGGTTGTTTGTGAAATTTGAACACTGATGTAACATCCAAACAGCTGTTGCAGCCCCTCCTCCATAGCTATAACTTCCACCTCTAAGCAGAAAGGTTGCACTGTTCACTGCAGTCCTCGTGGGGAGTCAAGTGAGGGCAGAAGATGAGCTGATTTACGAATCGTGGTCTGCATGCTTTACGGGCTTTGCTTAGTGTCTTAGGACCGAGAGCAAGCATTGTTGCATATTTTCATCACTGGGCTTTGTGGGTCAGACTTTCTTGTGGTCGAGTTTTCTTGTGGTGAAAATATTCTTTTGTGGTTTTGTGACACTGTGGTTTCATAAATATCTATTGAACTTGCACTTACTAAAGAATACTTATTGGAGCAAAGACATTTTCAATAAGTTACTTGAAGTGCGCTGTTAAAAACGTAATCTTAGACCAAGAAACATAAGAAATAGGAGCAGGAATAGGCTACAAGGCCCCTCGAGCCTGCTCTGCCATTCACTAAAATCATGGCTGATCTTCAATCTCAACTCCACTTTCCCGCCAAATCCCCATATGCCTTGATTACCTTAGTGTCCAAAAATCTGTCCTACTATCTGAGTCTTGAATATACTCAACGACTGAGTATATTCAAGACTCAGATAGTAGGACAGAGAATTCCAAAGATTGAAGTGAAGAAATTCCACCTCATCTCAGTTTTAAATGGTCAACCTCTTATCCTAAGATTATGCCCCTAGTTCTAGTCTCTCCAGCCAGGGGAAACAGCCTCTCTGCATCGACCCTGTCAAGCCCTCTCAGAATCTTTTATGTTTCAATGAGATCACCTCTCATTCTCCTAAACTCCAGAGAGTGTAGGCCCATTCTACTCAATCTCTCCTCATTCGACAACCTTCTCATCCCAGGAATCAATCTAGTAAACCTTCGTTGCACTGCCTTTTAAGGCAAGTATATCCTTCCTTAGGTAAGGAGACCAAAACTTTACACAGTATTCCAGGTGTGGTCTCACCAAATCCCTGTACAATGCAGCAAGACTTCCTTACACTTGTACTCCTTCGTGTGTAAACGCACAAAGTGTGGTAAATAAGGTTGGTGAGCTGCAGGCGCGAATTGCCACATGGGAATATAATGTAGTGGTGATAACGGAGACCTGGCTCAAAAAAAGGCAGGATTGGGTACTAAATATTCCTGGATACAAGGTGTTCAGAAAAGATGGGGAAGGGAAAAAAAAGGAGAGGGGGGCGGCAGTACTGATGAAGGAGAATATTGCAGTGCTGGTGAGAGAGGATGTCCTGGAGGGGTCAAGGACAGAATCTGTTTGGTTAGAGTTAAGAAATAATAGAGGCGCCATTACACTACTGGCTGTATTCGATAGGCCACCAATTAGTAGGAAGGGTATAGAGGAGCAAATTTGCAGGGAAATTAGAGAGGTGCAAGAACTATAGTGATAATGGGGGACTTCAACTATCCTAATATAGACTGGATAATAGTGTAAAGGGCAAAGAGGGGGAAAAATTTATGAAGTGTGTTCAGGAGAACATTCTTGATCAGTCGGATCAACGAGGAAGGAGGCATTGCTTGATCTGGTTCTGGGGAATGAGGTGGAGCAAGTGTCAGTGGGGGAACATTTAGGGAACAGTGATCATAGTATCATAAGGTTTAGATTAGTTATGAAAAAGGACAAGGAGCAAACTGGAGTAAAAATGCTTAATTGGAGGAGGGCCAATTTCAGTGGTTTGAGAACGGATCTGGCCCGGGTAAATTGGAATCAAAGATTAGCTGTAAAACTGTAATTGAACAGTGGGTGGCCTTTAAAGAGGAGGTGGTTCAGGTACAGTCTAGGTACATTTCCATGAGGGGGAAAGGTAGGGCAACCAAAGCCAGAGCACCTTGGATGATGAAACAGAGAGTAAGATGAAGCAGAAAAAAGGGGCATATGACTGATGTCAGGTTAATAATACAAGTGAGAACCAAGCTGAATATAGAAAGTACAGAGGAGAAGTGAAAAAGGAAATGAGAGGCAAAGAGAGAGTATGAGAATAGACTGGCGGCTAACATCAAAGGGAATCCAAAAATCTTCTATAGGCATATAAATAGTAAACAGGTAGTATGAGGAGGGGTGGGGCCGATTAGGGACCAAAAAGGAGATCTGCGCATAGAGGCAGAGGGTGTAGCTGAGGTACTAAATGAGTACTTTGCATCTGTCTTTACCAAGGAAGAAGATGCTGCCAAAGTCACAGTCAAAGAGAAGGTAGTTGAGAAACTGGATGGGCTAAAAATTGATAGAGGGGTTACTAGAAAGGCTGGCTGTACTTCAAAGTAGATAAGGCACCCGGTCTGGATGGGATGCATCCTACGTTGCTGAGGGAAGTAAGGGTAGAAATTGCAGAAGTGCTGGCCATAATCTTTCAATCCTCCTTAGATACGGGGGTGGTGCCAGAGGACTGGAGAATTGCAAATGTTACACTTGTTCAAAAAAGGGTGTAAGGATAAACCCAGCAGCCACAGGCTGGTCAGTTTAACCTCAGTGGTGGGAAAGCTTTTGGAAATGATAATCCAGAACAAAATTAATAGTCACTTGGACAAGTGCGGATTAATAAAGGCAAGCCAGCACGAATTTGTTAAAGGCAAATTGTGTTTAACTTAATTGATTGAGTTTTTTTGATGAGGTAACAGAGAGGGTTGATGAGGGCAATGTGGTTATCTTGTATACATGGACTTTCAATAGGTGTTTGATAAAGTGCCACATAATAGGCTTGTCAGCAAAATTGAAGCCCATGGAATAAAAGGGGCAATGGCAGCATGGATACAATATTGGCTAAGTGACCGGAAACAGAGGAGTGGTGAACGGTTGTTTCTCGGACTGGAGGAAGATATACAGTGGTGTTCCCCAGGGGTCGGTACTAGGGCCATTGCTTTTTTTGATTATATATTAATGACTTGGACTTGGGTGTACAGGGCACAATTTCAAAATTTGTAGATGACACAAAACTTGGAAGTGTAGTAAACAGTGAGGAGGATAGTAATAGACTTCAAGAGGACATAGTGGAATGGGCAGACACATGGCACATGAAATTTCATGCAGAGAAGTGCGAAGTGATACATTTATGCAGGAAGAACGAGGAGAGGCAATATAAACTAAATGGTACAATTTTAAAGGGGTTGTAGGAACAGAGAGACCTGGGGGTACATGTGCACAAATCTTTGAAGTGGCAGGACAGGTTGAGAAAGCGGTTAAAAATGCATACAGGATCCTAGGCTTTATAATTAGAGGCATAAAGTACAAAAGCAAGGAAGTTATGTTGAACCTTTTATAAAACACTGGTTTGGTCACAACTGGAGTAGTGTGTCCAATTCTGGGCACTGCACTTTAGGACGGCCTTAGAGAGGGTGCAGAAAAGATTTACTAGAATGGTTCCAGGGATGAGGGACTTCAGTTACGTGGATAGAATGGAGAAGCTGGGGTTGTTCTCCTTAGAGCAGAGAAAGTTGAGAGGAGATTTGATAGAAGTGTTGAAAATCATGATGGGTTTAGATAAAGTAAATAAAGAGAAACTGTTCCCATTGGTGGAGGGGTCGAGAACCAAAGGACACAGATTTAAGGTGATTGCCTTTGGTTGTTTTGCCAATGTGAGGAAAAACTTTTTTATGCAGCGAGTAGTTATGATCTGGAATGCGCTGCCTGAAAAGGTGGTGGAAGAAGATTCAATCATGGCTTTCAAAAAGGAATTGGATAAATACTTGAAGGAAAAACATTTGCATGGCCATGGGGAAAGGGCGGGAGAATGAGATTAACTGGATTTCTCTTACAAAGAGCCGGCACGGGTTCGATGGGTCGAATAGCCTCCTTATGTGCTTTAACCATTCCATGATTCTATGATACTCCAGCCCCCTTGCAATAAAGGCCACCATATCATTTGCCGCCTTAATTGCTTGCTTTACCTGCATGTTAACTCTGTGTTTCATGTACAAGAACATCCAAACCTCTGTGAACACTAACATTTAATAGTTTCTCATCTAAAAAATATCCTGCTTTTCTATTCTTCCTACCAAAGTAAATAACCTCACATTTGCCCATATTATACTCCATCTGCCACCTTGTCTACTCACTTAACCTGTGTATGTCCCTTTGCAGACTCTTAGTGTCCTCCTCACAGCTTACTTTCCCACCTAGCTTTGTATCGTCAGCAAACTTGGATACATTACACTTGGCCCCTTCATCTAAATCATTAATATAAATTGTAAATAGCTGAGGCCCAAGCACTGATCCTTGTGGCACCCCACTAGTTACAGCCTGCCAATCTGAAAATGACCTGTTTATTCCTACTGTTTTCTGTCCGTTAACCAATCCTCTATCCATGCTAATATATTACCCCCAACCCCATGAGCCCTTATCTTGTGTAACAACCTTTTATGTGGCACCTTATCGAATGCCTTTTGAAAATCCAAATATACTACATCCACTGGTTCCCCTTTATCTACTCCTGCTAGTTACATCCTCAAGAAACTCCAGTAGATTTGTCAAGCACAATTTCCCTTTCATAAAACCATGTTCACTCTGCCTAATATTATGATTTTCTAAGTGCCCTGTTACCACATTCTTACTAATGGATTCCAGCATTTTCCCAACTACTGATGTCAGGCTAACTGGCCTGTAGTTCCCTGTTCTCTCTCTCCCTCCTTTCTTGAATAGAGATGTTACATTTTCTGCCTTCCAATCCACTGGCACCATTCTAGAATCGAGGGAATTCTGGAAGATCAAAACCAATGCATCCGCTATCTCAGCAGCCACCTGTTTTAGCACCCTAGGATGTAGGTCATCAGGTCCAGGGGATTCATCAGCTTTTAGTCCCATTAATTTTTCCAGTATCTTTTTTCTAATAATTACTTGAAGTTCCTCACTCGCATTAGTCCCTTGGTTCCCCATTATTTCTGGTATGCTTTTTGTGTCTTCTACTGTGAGGACACATACAAAATATTTGTTTAACGTCTCTGCCATTTCTTTTTTCCCTATTATAAGTTCTCCTGTCTCAGCCTCTAAGGGACCCACGTTTACTTTTGCTACTCTCTTCCCTTTTACATACTTGGTGAAGTTCTTATGATCCATTTTTAAATTTCTTGTTAGTTTACTCTGATTCTATTTTCTCAATCAATTTTTTGGTCATCCTTTGCTTCCTAAAACTCTCCCAATCCTCCTACTCTTGGCATCATTAAAAGCCTCTTCCTTTAATCTAATACTATCCTTCTTTAGTTAGCCACGGATGGATTACTTTTCCCGTGGAGGTTTTATTTTTCAATGGAATGTATACTATGACATTGCTGCAGGAGTTCCTCAGGGCATTGTCCTTGGCCCAACCATCTTCAGCTGCTTCATCAATGACCTATCCCTCCATCATAAGGTCAGAAATGGGGATGTTCGCTGCTGATTGCATGGTGTTCAGTTCCATTCGCAATCCCTCAGATAACGAAGCAGCTCGTGCCCGCATGCAGCAAGACCTGGACAACATCCAGGCTTGGGCTCATAAGTGGCAAGTAATATTCGTGCCAAATAAGTGCCAGGCAATGACCATCTCCAACAAGAGAGAGTCTAACCACCTCCCCATGACGTTCAACGGCATTACCATCGCCGAATCCCCCACCATCAACACCCTGGGGGTCACCATTGACCAGAAACTTAACTGGACCAGCCACATAAATACTGTGGCTACAAGAGCAGGTCAGAGGCTGGATATTCTGTGGCAGGTGACTCACCTCCTGACTCCCCAAAGCCTTTCCACCATCTACAAGGCACAAGTCAGGAGTGTGATGGAATACTCTCCACTTGCCTGGATGAGTGCAGCTCCAACAACACTCGAGAAGCTCGACACCATTCAGGACAAAGCAGCCCGCTTGATTGGTACTCATCCACCACCCTAAACATTCACTCTCTTCACCACCGGCGCACCGTGGCTGCAGTGTGCACCATCCACAGGATGCACTGCAGCAACTCGCCAAGGCTTCTTCGACAGCACCTCCCAAACCCGTGACCTCTACCACCTAGAAAGACAAGGGCAGCAGGTACATGGGAACAACACCACCTGCACATTCCCCTTCAAGACACACACCATCCCGACTTGGAAATATATTGCCGTTCCATCATCGTCGCTGGGTCAAAATCCTGGAACTCCCTGCCTAACAGCACTGTGGGAGAACCTTCACCACACGGACTGCAGTGGTTCAAGAAGGCGGCTCACCACCACCTTCTCAAGGGCAATTAGGGATGGGCAATAAATGCTGTCCAGCGATGCCCACATCCCATGAATGAATAAAAAAAAAAATTTGTTGAGATTTATGAAATATTTCTTTAAATGTTGCCATTGCTTATTTACTGCCATATCTTTTAATCTAATTTCCCAATCAACCGTAGCTAACTCTCCCCTCATACCTATGTAATTGGCTTTCTTTAAGTTGAAGACTCCAGTTTCAGAGTTAAGTTTCTTTGTTTTGCTATCTGAATGCATTGGTGTTTGAGGAACGAGACCATGCCGGTGCAGATTAGAGATACAGTGATCAAATAGACTACATGTAAAGGTGAATTGGGTGACTGCTTTCAGCCGGAACCTTTTTACCACAGGTGATGCTGGCCAAATTATGTAGCATTACAAGTGGGAAAATTCACCGTGAAACTTTGTTAATTACTGTTGCTAGATTTCAGTCTTGGATGATGCCAATCAAAAGCTGGTCTTCGCAAAACAAGTGTCCATAGAATGTAATGTGGGAGCACTTTAGCATTTTACAAACAGTCTACGTTTGAAAGAGTGGTACACATTATGTGAGCATGTACTTAACACATGCTGTTGAGAATTAATTGGATAAAGTTTGTTTACTGAGTGGGTTCAGGAATAAGCTGAGGTAAGATGGTAGCAAAATACGAGTACAGAGAATTCTTTGGTAACATGCTGTCAAAGTGCAATTATATAATTTTGTTAAACACATTATTGTTTACAGTTATGATATCTCAGAAGTGATCATTATAACCTCAGTCATTGTTTATTTGAACTATGGGTTGCATTTGACAGATAAACTTGGATCTCATGAGCAGCAGCAGCAAAACTATTGTCTCCTTATTTTCTATAAAATAGCCACTAATTTGGACGTTTCCACAAGGCTGCAATTCGCTGAGTCCTTCTGATGTTTGTAAATATTTGAAGCTTCTCTCTTGTACTTCAATTCATCAGAGTCTCAGGATGTAATTATAGCCTTGATTTCTCCCAAACATTGATTGTAGATGTAACTGTTTTCCTCATGCAATCGATCACGTGTGCAAGACTATTTTAGAGACCTAATTAGAGAAAGGTGGTCTTTGGCTGTGTTTGCTCCTTGACTGACATTTCAAAAAATTATTTTTGCACATCGTCCTCCCTTGCGGACTGCAGAAATATTTGTCAAATTAAAAAATGAGGTAATGTGAAACTGAACTCCTGAGTACACTGTGAAGCGTAGCACAATGGTTAAAATGATTTTCTGTACTTGTAATTTAAAAGTGGTTGTCTGAAATTAAAAATAAACATCCGCTTTTCGGGGTCTTATGTTTGATAAATGTTCAGGAAATTAACGTTTTCTTTTTCTTTCTTTCAAAAAAAATTGTGCTGGTGGATCTGACGCCTTTCTCATCGCTGTTATTTTTACTCTGATGGACTGACCTCGCTGTTTAAGGAAAGCGCCTAAGGTACGTATGCTAACTTCTTTGGGTACATGACTTACTGTATGTTTATTTTGAAGGATATAAAAATGTCCACGAGCAGCAGCAGAACAGTGTGTCTTTATTTTTAAAAATCTGATATATAACTGGAGTAATTCTAACGGTAAGTCTGTGGGGAATGGTTGAGCAAGCAGCAATTTAAATTTCTGAAGCGTTCAACAAATGCTTCGGGGGTCATTTTGTCAAAAGATCATCTGCAAAGATACTTACTGACTCAGTACTCCCTGTGAAGGTAAAGCATCCCTTTAAGAAAAATGAGACTAAATCTGACATTTTGTTCAAATTTGTTATCATTCAGTCTTCCTTTATCGTCACATTGTGTTAACATCAACCTCCTTTTGACCGAGTTGAATTTTGAGGCTGTGTTGTACTAACATGGGTGAAAATCAATTGAAATTTGCAGTCTAAATTCTCCTGGTTTGGGTTAGTTCCTAGGGCACCTGAATTCTGATGCCTTAGGTTTTGATTAATCTATTTTTCCTTTTCTGTCTTTCTTTTTCTCTCTCGGGGAATGTGTGCGTATGTACCTATCTTTTTCTTTCTCCCATTTTTTTTCATTTCAGCAAATTCCTGCTATTCTGCTGTGTCACTCAGTTCTTGAGAGTCATTGTTTAGCATGTACAGGAAGTGAAACCTTACATTCTGACACAGCTCATCTGAACCTGAGGCCTCAAAGCAATCCTATTGAATAACTTTCTTGATTGGTTTTTGTTTACGTGCTCCTGATAAGTGATCTGTTCCAGTTTACTGAGTGGCTTTCTTACATTCAAATATCTTTCAGAAGAAGAAATTCCAAAATCTGTGATTTGTTACATTTGACCTCCAGTTGATCATATCATTATGTATTTATTCTCAGTCCAAACTCTGGTAGTTTCTGAATCCTATTCTGTATTCACATACACCACTTGCTACTTAGAAGATCTGGTGTGAACTCAGACCCCAAAGTGCTTTAGTTTCATTCTTTACATTAAGATGTTTGAGATTGGACTAAACAAAGTTTCCCTTTCTGTCATGGGGTGGAGGTGGGGTGGGGAGGGGGGCAGTGTTGGTATTTACGCTTAGTGTTGAAATTAATTGCTTTGGGTTGCATATTTTACGGATAATTGAAACCTTAAAAATAGTACTTCAGTGGTGAAACCAGGCAGCTACATATGTTTCAGTTAATGCAGTTTTTCTGACTCATTTTGAATCATTGACAAATGTATTTTTGCAGAATTTTTCTGTTGTGAATTTTGCTTTCCCGCTCCCAAGTCTCTGTCCATGACATGCTGTGGAAGGATTTCTCTTAAAAGCTTTTGGGTGAGACTTTAAACCGAGGTCTTGTCTGCATTTTGAAGTTGGACGTTAAAGATGCTACGGCCCTATTTGTGGAAGAGCAAGGAATTTTACCAAAGCTGTGGCCAACTTGCTCCCTCCATTACAACCACCCAAAAAATCGATTCACTTGTCTTGCACAGAATGTCTACCACTTCTGCTTACTTGTATTGTTTGAAGCACTTTGGTGCAATGAAGCAGTATATGAAGTATTATAAGTCTAGAATAGACCACAGGCAGTAGTATCTGAGGAATCTAACATGTTCTGCTATAACTTGGTACGGCAGATTTCCTCTCTTTCCCCCCCCCCCCGCCCCACTCTCTCAAAGGACCAAGCTTAAGATGTATTTCAAGTTGCGACAGCATGGACATACTTCAGTGTTTTACTGGTTCTGCTGTTTGTATTCATTGGCTAAGAAGTGTGCGCACGTCTCTAGTTCTATTTATCTTTAAATAAATCCTACAATTTATTGTCCAAAGTGTCATTCTGCTCTGACTGAAAAGGTTATTATTAGAGTATTGTATTTTTCTTAAATCCCCATTGTTTAAAATTTTCAGGACCGGTCAGTGCATTTTTAATACCGTTAGAGCAAAAGTAGATTTTTTTTTCTTATGCGGTGCTTTTTGTGGTAGAACAAGAGTGCTTTTAAGCTGTTTTTTGCTGGGAGGGGAAAAAGTTCATCAGAAGCTGTTAGACAATTGCATATTCTGTAATTATTACGCAAGTAATAGTTGAATTTGATTTATTTTATAAATAGGTGTTTGCTTTTGACCATTGTTTCTGGTCCATGGACGAAAATAACAAAGCAAAATATGCAGGTGAGCCATTTATTCATTATAAAACTGTGTGTATGTGTGTGTGTTCGTTCATAGAATGATACAGCACAAACGGAGGCAATTCGGACCATCATGCCTGTGGCAGAGCTTTCCATTTGGTCCCACTCCTCTGCTCTTTTCCCCATAGCCCTGCAAATTTTTTCAGTTCAAGTATTTATCCAATTCCCTTTTATCACGAGCACCTGTGGCAAGATTGTCAAATAATTGTTCTGACGAAAACTTTTTTGATGAATTACCTATTTTCTTTTACACTTGATATGGTGAACCTGTCCCAGAGAATACTACCTACCCGCAAAAGAGCTGCTTGGAATTAAATTGCTATTCAGTTAGAGCTCTTTTTTTAAAAACAAAAAGCCGTAACTTGCCAGAGTTGTTTTATGAGCACATGGATGGACTTGTATTTGGCACCATTGAACATTCAACCTTCAAAATTGGAGGTGTTGTCTCTCCTTCCACTTCGCCCAGCCCTTTATTTTAAAGTAGTGAGTTTCAGCAGAGGCAGTGCTTCCTTTTAGAATGTCAGAGAAATGGACCCTTGGGCGATAAAATCATAGTCGCACAAGTTGGACACATTGGATCAATGCAACTTAAAAGTATTTTGATTTCTTCCATCAGTGGATTTCACACTTTTTTGTCTGGCGAGAACCCTTTCCGAAGGGGGTCTCCTGGAACTAATGGTGCACTCATGTGAACCATCTTCCATAAGAAACCTACCCAAAGGAAAATAGTGCTGTCCTTGCAGAAAATGTGTTTTATTCATATACAGCAACAGAAATAATGTGAACTAATGCAGAAAAAAAAAATCGGAAAACTGATGCGGGGTGGACATTCATATGATCACCTGAAGGCACCATGAGATCCTTTGGCAGAACACGTAGGGTTCAGGGGCTCTGGTTTGAATGTCTGCGACTGACAATGGAACCTTGAAAGAACTCCTGGAGGCACATTGGTAAGGGGCATGGCTTCCAAATTTTAACACGTGTACTTCGAGTGGATACAAGCTGTCAAACTGTCCTGCCATGCATCCACAATGCCCTTTTCTTAATGGGGCAGTTGCAACTAATCAGCCAAATTTGGCTTGCAATATTTCTCCACTAAATTTAAACCAATGCAGTTAGCTAGTTTGTAGCCAGTCCTTAGCTTTTGGTGGCGTAACTGTTCTCCAGGACTTTTAAAACTGGTGGAATTCTTCTGTGGAGGAGTATTATGGGGTTTGCTCATCAGCTCCTTTCAGATCTTTGCGATCTCATTCAAATTGTACATTTCTTTTGTCAGTTTCTTCTGATGGTGCTGGTTCCTGCTGGGTTATGGTTCCACGAGCATTGGGCACTCAGCACCCTTGGGTGCTGCCCAAGTGGCCATTTTTCAAGTATGGAACCTAGTTGGTTAGTATTGTTGGGCTACTCAACAGGGGACCTGCACAGCTGAACCCAATCTTGTCCTCCTGTAACATCCATACCTGCACAGTTTCCAGTAGAAGTCATTTGGATCCCAATCTGTATCTGGGACCTGAGATGGAATCTTCCTCCCCCACCCCTCCCCCCCCCACCCCTCCCCCCCCCCCACCCCTCTTCTCTGGCTCGGGTGTTGAGGCCAACTGTGGCATTTGGATAGCTGCTAACACTTGAGATCAACTAACTTAACCCATACTGGGAATCTAGCCTGCGAAGATCAGGTCCTAGGAACATAACATAAATAGGAGCAGGAGTAGGCCATATGGTCCCTCGATCCTGCTACGCCATTCAACAAGATTATGGCTGATCTTTGACCCCAACTCCACTTTCCAGCCCGATCCACATATCCCTTGATTCCCCTAGAGTCCAAAAATCTATCTATCTCAGCCTTGAATATACTCAACGACTGAGCATCCACAGCCCTCTGGGTAGAGAATTCCAAAGATTCACAACCCTGTGAGTGAGGAGACTCCTCATCTCGGTCTTAAATGGCTGACCCCTTATCCTGCGACTATGCTTCGTAGTTCTAGACTCTCCGGCCACAGGAAACAACGTCTCAGCATCTACCCCCTCGGAATCTTATGTTTCAATGAGATTACCTCTCATTCTTCTAAACTCCAGAGAGTGTAGGCCCATTCTACTTAATCTCTCCTCATAGGACAACTCTCTCATCCCAGGATTCAATCTAGTAAACATTCGTTGCGCCGCCTCCAAGGCAAGTATATCCTTCCTCAGATAAGGAGACCAAAACTGAACACAGTACTCCAGGTGAAGTCTCACCAAAGCCCTGTACAATTGTAGTCAGACTTCCTTACTCTTGTACTCCCAACCCCTTGCAATAAAGGTCAACATGCTATTTGCCATCCTAATTGCTTGCTGTACCTGCATGCTACCTTTCTGTGTTTCTGGTACGAGGACACACAACTCTCTGAATGCCAACATTTAATAGTTTCTCACCATTTAAAAAATATTCTGTTTTTCTATTCTTCCTACCAAAATGAATAACCTCACCATTCCCCACATTATACTCCATCTGCCGCCTTCTTGCCCACTCGCTTAACCTGTCTATATCCCTTTGCCGACTTTGTGTCATCCTCACAGCTTCCTTTCCCAACTAGCTTTGTATCCCCAGCAAACTTGGATACATTACACTTGGTCCCTTCATCTAAGTCATTAATATAAATTGTAAATAGCTGAGGCCCAAGCACTGATCCTTGTGGCACCCCACTAGTTACAGCCTGCCAACCTGAAAATGACCTGTTTATTCCTACTGTTTTCTGTCCGTTAACCAATCCTCTATCCATACTAACATATTACCCCCAACCCCATGAGCCCTTATTTTGTGGAACAACCTTTTATGTGGCACCTTATCGAATTCCTTTTGAAAATCCAAATATACAACATCCATTGGTTCCCCTTTATCTATCCTGCTAGTTACATCCTCAAAAAACTCCAATAGATTTGTCAAACATGATTTCACTTTCATCAAACCATGTTGACTCTGCCTAATCATATTATGATTTTCTATGTGCCCTGTCACCACTTCCTTAATAATGGATTCCAGCATTTTCCCACGACTGTTGTCAGCCTAACTGGCCTGAAGTTTCCTGTTTTCTCTCTCCCTCCTTTCTTGAATAGTAGGGTTACATTTGCTACCTTCCAATCTGCTGGGACTGTTTGGAATCTAGGGAATTTTGGAAGATCACAACCACTGCATCCAGTATCTCTGCAGCCACCTCTTTTAGAAACCTAGGATGTGGGCCATCAGGTCCAGGGAATTTGTCGGCTTTTAGTCCCATTAGTTTCTCTAGTACATTTTCTCTACTGATATTAACAATTTTAGGTTCCTCACTCTCATTAGCCCCTTGGTTCTCCATTATTTTTGGTATGCCTTTTGTGTCTTCTACAGTGTAGACAGATATAAAATATTTGTTTAATGTCTCTGCCATTTCCTGATTTCCCCATTATAATTTCTCCTGTCTCAGCCTCCAAGGGACCAATGTTTACTTTTGCTACTCTCTTCCTTTTTACATACTTGTAGAAGCTCTTACAATCTGTTTTAATATTTCTTGCTAGTTTACTCTCATTCTATTTTCTCCTCCATCAATTTTTTGGTCGTCCTTTGCTAGTTTCTAAGACTCTCTGAATCAGTAGGCTTACTACTCTCCTTCGCAACATTATAAACCTCTTCTCTTAATCTAATTCTATCCATAACTTCTTTAGTTGGCCACGGATGGATCACTTTTCCCGTGGAGTTTTTATTTAATGGAATGTATATTCATTGAGAATAATGAAATATTTCTTTGGATGTTTGCCATTGCTTATCTACCATCCTGAATGGCTTTGTCTTACACCAGGTGGTGCTTTTACTCTCCAGTTGATTTTTTTAACTGACTTTATATTTTTATCCCCTTGTATTATATTTTCTATAAATTCCTTTACCTTTTCCTTACTATAAGATGAAGACTGCAATGGTATCGAGTAGAGCAGCCAGGCATTATGTGGATCAACTATACAGATAGCCAGGAAGATAGTCAAGCTGAAGTTGCATTGATGGTTAGGCAAAGCAGCAGTAAATAGTTTTCCTCTGTGGAGTGTATCTGCCCAGAACAGTGAAGTGAGCACACAATGCATGGTAAAATATTGTGAGAACACTACTGTTATGTGGCATGTTTATGCTGAAAGAAAGACTTGCATTTCTATAGCGCCTTTCATGACCTCAGGGCTTCCCAAGGCGCTTTACAGCGAATGAAATACTTTTGAATTGTAGTCACTGTAGTAATGTAGCCAATTTGCACACAGCAAGATTCCACAACAGCAATGTAATGTCCAGATAATCTGTTTTAGTGCTGCTGACTGAGGGATAAATATTGCCCAGGACACTGGGGAGAATTCCCCTAGTTTTCTTCAAAATAGTGCCATGGGACCTTTTACGTCCACTAGAGAGGAGACTGGGCTTCTCTAGTGGACGTTTCATGACTTATCTAAAAAAGACAGTGCCGCACTCCCTCAGTACCTCTCTGAAGTGTCAGCCTGGATTATGTGCGCAAGTCTCTGGAGTGGGACTTGAACCTACAACCTTTTGACTTGGAGGCTAGAGTGCTACCATCTTTTTCCTCTACACCTTCTGCCACTGTGACCCCTGTCTTGGTGAAAAGGCTAGTGTTTGAAATGACCTTTCTACATCCATTGCTGAAACTAAATTGCTCGTAAAATTAATCAGCCCACTTAGTAGGGAGAAGCTATTTATTTTACACTGCAAGAATTGTGTGGGGTTAGTTTACATTTTTCTGTCATGTTTTAGCTTGGGGCACCAGAGTAGAAATGAACAGAAGCTTTTGATAAGCCTCATGCATTTTAATTTATTTTTGTAAATGCAGAATATTTCTGGAGGGAACCTTTTTTTTAGAAAAGTGTGGGGAAAAGTAACGAGTTCCACTTTTTAAGAGAGAAGGAATTGGTATAATGAAACTCAGCTTGCTTTCTTGTTCCCATCTCGACCCGAATTATGGGATAGTGAGTCTCATAGTTTGGTTGTGAAACAGGTTCATACCAAAAATGGGCAGGAATGTGCAGCTGAAGTCTGATCAGCCTGTCTATATTTAAAATTGTGGCCCTGTCAGAATAGTATAACTACTACCCTGTTTTAAATTAAACTCTAATATTTCATATCTAGTTTGTCTTTTTTTTTGTTTCTCCGTAATTAGCTGTTACACTTTTTTTATGCCATTCTTAATCAGTCACTATCAGTGTTATCCCACTGTCAGTTTCATGGATTGTACCAGATACCCAGTGCTTGCCATGACAATCAATCTGGCAAGTAAGTGCCCCATGGTTATGGATAGCTGGGGGTGATCATTAGTCTCATTTGAGAGGTTCAAGTAACTTTTTTGAACTGAGAATTTTACTGCTCATTAAAGTTAGGTTTATCAGTATTGGGGAACTGATCATTTTTAAATCCTCTCATCATCTGGTGTAAGAATTGAGCATTCCCAAGTTAGTATAACATAGCAGAGTAAAGTGCCTTGTACATTTCCTCTACTGAACCACTGAAATGTCTCCACTTCCCTCAAAAGCCAAATTTATGACATCTCTAAATTTCTTTGCCTCTAATTTGGCACAAAAGTGATTAGTTTTGTATTGTGGGCCAATGCCCACAAAGAATCTCTTCAAATTTGATCAAACTCATTTCATTTTGGCTCCTTATCATAGAATCATAGAATGATACAGCACAGAAGGAGGCTATTCGGCTCATCGTGCCTCTGCCGGCTCTTTAAAAGAACTATCCATTCAGTCCTGCTCCCCTGCCCTCTCCCCATAGCCCATAGTGGGCAAAGAGAAATGTTACTCATGCTTTCAGTTTGGGCTGGATTTAAGCCACAATTCCAGAGATGGGAGCAAAATGTTCCATCCACCCAATGTCATGCTTTTATATTGCTGCTATGTTTTTGTACAGTCTTTCATTTTGTTATCCAGCATTCCTCGTCCGACTGGATGCTATGGATGTGTGCAAGACTTCTCTTGATGCCTTGTTCTCATTGACTGTTGGAAGGAAAATGAGAGGAGCTTAACACGACTTCTGCCCTCTCCTTTCCTCCTCTGATTTGCATCAACGCCTCTCCTTGATGGCATTCAAAATAGGGATCTTTGCATTTGGTGAATTGTGGTTGCAAACCTAGGTTCTGCCACTCTGTGGCATAGCGCATTGGTAATCTAGTGTATGTACTGTATCGCCACATAGCCCAATCGGTTACTTTTTCACAGCGCGGTATTATTAAACGTGACTTGTTTTAATATGTCGGATTATTGTATTATGCCAAGGAAGATGAAAGAGTTTTGAAGGCTGGCTATTACATTTTAACTATGATGTATATACTTGCTTATTGAGAGGCAATGAGGCTTTTCTTCATATCCTTTGAGAAGCTTGCGTTGCTCATATATTATGTCAGAACGGAACATTTTTCATCCGTTGCTTGTTTTCCAGTGCTGGTAGGTTCATGTATGATGCAAGCAAATGAAAAATCTGCAGTCTGCACAATAGTGAATCAAAATCTGTAACAGAAAGTGAGATTGTTGCTAAATCGTGAGAAAGTGTAGCAGCAAGCACTTCAGTGCTTTCTGGTGCTGTTCTTGACTTGAGTAACCTTTGGTACTGTGACCTGAGGACCTTCAGAGATTGACGTATTTGTGCTTGTGGAACTAATTGGCGACCTGGAAACTTCAGTCTTGATCTGAGAGTGCTGGAATATAACTAACTTATTTAGACATTGCTTTTCCCTCTATCATGTTGTATTTGTGCAGATAGTGAACACTGCAGCTAATCTCGGAATGGCTTGGCGTAACATGAAAGGCATTCATGCACAATTATCATGTTGGGGTTATAGCACAGCTGCAGGTTTATTCTTCATTTATTAACAATTATAGTGGGCAACAGGAGTGTTGAAGTGTGGATTAGTGGGATTAATATTCTAATCTGCAAGTATTCAATGAGTTCAGAATCTCAGTTTTCTCTTTAAATCTAATGGCACCATTATTATACTCTGAGGGAAGGATTTGAGTTTTTGTAGTTTTCAGGAATGAGGTCACAGCGTTTTCTCCTTATACATAACAAATACATATGTAATTCACAAACCTGGCAATGTGTGTCACAAGGTTTATTTTGGCATTCTGTTTGCCTTTTTACACATAGGCACCAAGATGGGGGAAGGGGAGAGGAGAAGGTGGTGTTAGTTATAAAGTGAGGTAATTTTTCATATCCTGTACCTAAATTTACTGCAGTTCTTCCCTCCCAAAGTGCACACTGCTGGTGGTAACTGTGCACTACTATTTTTTGTAATCCAAGAATAACAGTTTTTATTTAATAATGAATGGATTCAGCTCCCCATTGCTATTGGAAAGCAGTGTTTTTTTCCCCTCCTCTTCCTTTGTGTTTCTGTGGAGGGGAACATCTGAGTGTTTGTGGAAGAATCAATGTGATAACTGGGAGAAGAGAGCATTTCTCATGATGTGCACTCTATGCAGCCATTTGACTTGTGTAGGTTAAAGATTTGGGTCAAATCCAGGTCTAGTGCACACAGCATTCATTGAACTTAGCTCTTGCCAACAAATACACAATGCACTTTATTGCACATGGGGGTTGTGAGGAGGAGAAATGCTGGATTTGGACACTGATATGGTGGGTCATCACTATATGTTAATATTTTACAAGATATGTTTGGCTGAAGACCCATTTGATCTTGGATTTGCAGAAAATCAACTCTACTGTCGTCATATGATGTTGTCTACCATTTTATTCAATAAATTCAGTACTGTGGTTTCAATCGCCATTCCTAGCAACTTATCGCAGCTGCTGCTCAACCTCTGTGTAAAGCAGTACTTTCTAATATCTGTCTTAAACTTTCCTGCATGCACAGTTGTTTGAACATTGCAATTTGGAACTTCGTTCCTGGCTGCCAAATGTAACCCACTTGTTGAGTGTCCACTTAGGTCTCACTCTACATATGGCTATCCATTGCAAGAAAATTCAGTGTTTACTACTGTTGCCAGATGTAGCATTGCCTTTGGACTCATTGAGGTGGTCCTCAGTGCCTCAACGTGTGTTGCCTACGTGATAATGCCATAACATAAAAGGGCCTTTAAACAAGCTATTGTCATGGCTGCTTATGCCTATATTCTATTCTGATTCCTATGCCCAATTAACTGTTCTACTAACGTGTGATCGGTATATACAGACCTAACAGAGACACTAAATCTGCACAAAATCCTTTCATCGTGCGTTAAACATAACAACAAAATTTGGAAACTTTAGCCAATGTGCTTTGTTGGCCATTGTTAATGTAGCTAATATTTGTAAACCAAACTAAAGATTCATGTTCATAATCATAACTACTATTATGCTTTCAATTGGTAATGAGACGTGTCTTATGTTTTCCATGACATTTCATGTAAGCAGGCTGGCTCTGAATGCTTATAGAGGGCAGTTGGGAGGCATTAGCTGGATGATGTATTTATCCAATGGGCAGGCCTAACCAAATAATGTACGGACAAAGCAGCGTGCTTGTTTGTAACGCCAAGTTTCTTTTTGCATAAATATCGTATCCAGTGACTGTTAGTTAGGCTGGAAATATAAACATAAAGTATATTTTTAAATATGGAAAAGAATTACCAGATGCACAGAAAGCAAACTCACTGTTTCCAATTTCTTGGGTGAATTTCTTCTGTAATAAATAGATGGCACAGGAACAGGCGAACTTCAGATCATTCCAGCAGTCCCATAGGAAGAAAAATAGTTCTCTATCTCGTGAGCTGAACAGTACGACTCATGGTATAAATTTTGACTATCTGGATTCACGTTGCAATATCCAATATGTAATTGAGTTGATTAATTTAGAGATTAAAAGACTGGAAATCTGAAATAAAAACAGAAAATGCTAGAAAAACATAGCAGACCAATCAGCACCTGAAGATAGAGAACAGTGTTCCAGGTGTCTAAGACCCTTCAAAAATTTATTAATTGTAAAGAAGATTTTCTATAAATGGGTCATAGTACATTTGCGAGTTTGATATATTCCTGTTTCATATCTAGGTTCCTCTCTGATATTGTTATACTCCTAATTTGTCTATCTAAAATTGCTTTTTGCATTGTAGTTTTTATTTCTTTCCATTTCTCTCTTGCGTACGCGCTTTCTCTCTCGCGCGCGCCCGATCTCATTCTCTCTTCCTATCTTCCCTCTCTCCCCTGAAAGTGCTTGGGTGTGTTTCCATGGGCGCCAGTTGCCCTCCATTAACTCACTTGGAATGGCCAATCATTATAGGAGTGAGTTGTTTCCAGGTTATTTAACCATGATGGCATCACGACCCATCCCGATCCTGGCCTCACTGGACGACATCATGCTTGCTTTCCAGCAGCAGTTGCCCGACAGCAATCAGGAGTGGAGACCTTGTCATATGTTTTTATATTATTTTCCCCTCTCCCTGGCACTGAGGTCAAATTTAATGCCTCTATTACCAGCACCAGCACTGCTAGGGACTTTCCCCATCAACATTTCCAGAGTTTGTTTTCAGAAAATGAAAGGTGGAAATCTTGAAGTACACTTCTAACGCTTTGTCGAACTGTATTGTCATTTGTCGCAGTTATGTTTTAAAAATCGTGCAGTGCCGTGCCATGTGCAACCAGGAATAAGACACATTGCCTGTATTTTTTCCTCAAAAGTTAGTTTCTTGCAGATGATTTCTTCCCACTGTCCGTACACTTTCGAATGTATGAATTCTGCTTGGGTTGCCATGTATAGAGGCTGGTTTTGTTTTACTGTGTCATTATGATTGAAAACGCATAATACAACCTGACTTTGTTAAATGCAGTTATACTCCTTTTGTCTTCATCTTTGACTCTGCTCAGGTATAACTGCACAGAAAGCTAAAATTATATTCCCAAAAAGAATTTCATTAAACACACAAAGGAAACTTCAGTTTCCAGCCTTGCTTTGCAATTCATCTGTATGCCGTTTTATATTAGATTGTAAGTTTTTGAAAGCAAATATCTGTAAATGTTGACTGTAGATAAGATATGTGCAACCCTTTTGGTTGTGTTTTGTTCTAATGCAGTCAGTAATACAGAAAACCTAGAGCAATATTTATACTGTACTGCTTTACCCTTGCATATGGTTTCTTTCTAACAAGTTAATTTTAATGAGTTAATGCCATTTGTTTAAAGGCACCACAGTTCATGATTATAATTGCACTGAGTGATTAAAGGTTTATTTAAAAAAAAGCATCTTTTTAAAAAAAAACTCCTATAATTCAAAAGACAAGGCGATGATTCGTCAGAGTATCTCAACTTGAAACGGGTGTAATAATGGCTTCTGATTTCAAACAGGCTATTTACATTTCATTGTTGTATGACAGATCAGTTTTGAAAGTGGTAATTAAATGCATTGCAGCTATGTTCTGTATATTTAAGCCAGTGGCACACGTATCCCATTCAGGCATGTTGTTATCATTCCTCTCAAAAGATTCACCAGCATGAACCATAGGATGAAATCACAATTATGGCTTTAATATTTAATATTTTATATCCACTTTGGATTGGATCTCAGTTCCTGCAGATTGTATACTATTAGCTCTTTGCTGAACCAAATAAATTAATTATGAATTTCAGAATGCTTTGTATACAATAAGCCATCATGTTGATCTAATTTTGTGTGTAACATTTTTAACTGTGTGCAATTAATATTGTAAATGCACAAAGCAGTCTTACAAATAAAAATATTTAGCAGATTAAAAATCCATGAAGTATTCAGTGCAGTTATGACCTGTGCAAAATGTGTGATTTTTATCCCAGATATATTGGACCAAACTGTTTCAAAATTTCTCTTTATTTTCAAGCTATCTGATCTATGTGTTCTAAAGAAAATTAATGTGCGCGGTGCAATCATTGAGTGTCTTGGCTATTTAACTTCGATCACTTATTTACATTTTTGTTGCTTTCATTTTGGTTAATATTCAAAGCAGTTTTTGTTTGAAGAAAACACTTTCCAGCTAGTTCCTCTAATGATAAAGACACTGATTTACGGATGGGCAGTAAATACAGCCTTGCCAGCATCGGCCACATCCCCACTATCGACCTAAATCGACGAGTGTGAAATGCATCACTGGTCGATTCTGGATTCGTGAAACTGGTTCACAATTGATCATTGTGAGTCATTGGAAGGAGATGCATTGGATAGTTTTCAGCTTTGCTGAATCTGTTCATGGAAATCCTGTATTCCCAGCATAATTGTGACTGTGGTTGTGCCAGTGACCTTCAGCACAGCCCCAATTTGATCAGCTAACGTAGTCCAGACCAGCAATTGAGCCTGGCACCTTCATAGTCAGTAGATTTAGTATTGAGTTATTCATACATTGCATTTCTTTTCAAATTGTGTAACATAAATTGAACCACCTACTTCATTGTTCGCATTGCACTTCAGATTTAATCATCTGTCCAGGAAAAAGACAGGGCCAGTGCCAAGCCTTGGAGTTAATGTATTTTCATGCAGGTTGTCACAATATTGCTGGTTGCTCAGGACATCAACAAGGGAGGTAATTTGGAGGAGCTTCCAATGATTCCTATATCTTACAGAACTGCTTTAAGATGAAGTCTGGGCTCCCATTGCTGTGGAATTTATTTCACAGCACATGGAACAACAGACGACTCTGTATGTACAAGCTTGCTCTTGTGCTGTTGTTTGTAGGCTGCAATTCACAACTTCAGTTCTGGCCGATGGCTGGCGAGAATCCTTACAAGTCAGCATTGTGAAAACCGTACCAGCGGCCTGCATAGTCAAGTTGAGTGCTGAACTTGTCCGTGACCAGAAAAATGACAGCTGGAGCCACCAAAGGCAAATGTTTCCAATGATTTCCTGGCGAGGCTCTGGTAAAAGCTGTCCTTTCAGATGTATCTTTGTACAGTCCTGCAGTGCTGTAAGGTAAACGGACCTTAAGTCCAATGCTGTGAAGTAGCTAAATTAACAACTGCAAATATGTCACCATTAATGCTTCAGCAATGGCCATGCCCTTTCCCTTCAATTTTCTTTCAATCCCTCCTCAATTGAAACAGTGTCTCACTCTGGGTGCTGGTCCAAGTAGACATTGAGTATTGGACAGTACCAAATCCAATTTTGTCACTACTTGGATTCTGCCTACAAACTTTCTAGCAGGGGCACTGGATAGTGACCAAGAGTGGGAACCCTAGTTTCTAACCGGTTTCGCACCTCTTCTGTATTGAGTTAACCAATGGCTTGTGACCTTATTGGTCTCGACAGCTCAGTGATAGACCACATGGTACATTTACCCTCGGCCATTGCGAGCAACGGCTGTGATCTTGGCATCAGTTTTTTTTTAATATTGTTCTTGGGATGTGGCCGATGCTGACACGGCCACATTTATTGCCCATCCTTATAGCAGGAGCTCATTCCAACTATTTCCTCTAACGATGGTGTTCCTTTTTAAATAACAAGTGTTTCGAATATCAACCAAAATGAGAGGTTGGAGAAACAATTGCAAAGAATTGGGGTTAATTTTACTTTCAGCGGAAATACTGACACTGAAACTCCTTTATTACTGTTCAGCCACATGCCAATTATTTGTGGCTTAGCTGCCTTTTCACCAGATTTGCTGTATTTATTTCAATTTGTCTCATTTTAAATGTATGTGAAGTTTTCACATTTGACAATAACATGATTAAAGTTTATCTATCTATTCATTTATATATCATTTATCTATTGATGGGGTTAGATGAAGTAGGGTGGGAGGAGGCTCGTGTGGAGCGTTAACACCGGCATAGACTTGTTGCCTGTATGTGCTGTAAATTCTATGTAATTCCTTTTTAACTTAAATGATCCTTTTATCTGTTGCTGTCCTACTTTAGGAATTTGTTTTGTCATATGTTGCCTCTTGATGCCAGATTTTACGAACTTGGCTTTAGTCCAGGAATTGTAACTGAAGTAATGTTTTCAGTGCACATTTCTCCTAAGATCCTACTAAAGTTGCGAGAAGTGACTGGTGGATGAAGCAGAAATACATGATACTTTTTACACAGGGGGAAATGCATTTCAGAACATTTATTTTGTAAATGATTTTTCTTCAACATATAACTTTTTCATTGATGGCACTGCTTGGTTTCCACTTAATAAAGAAACGTGCTGTGATTGTTAATAGGGGCCTTGCCAGACAATGCGCTTTGTCTCAGTGGAGAGGAAGGTCATTTGGAAAATGTAACCACTCAAATGATAAATGTCGACTTGTATTTTGTAAAATCGAATTAGTCAGCAGTCGAAATGGGAGCAGCACAGTAGTAATTAGATGTTTATGCCGAGACTTCAAATAAAACAGTGACTGATTTGTAGGGTAATGTGATGGATTGGGGGCAGGAGTGGGGGCCAAGAGGAGAACAGAGAGCCAAACAACTTTGCTGCTGGTGTGATTACCATGACGACGAAGACATGCAAGTTTCTGTAGACTTGTGGTATTTGTTCAGCTGAAACATACTTATTTTTATTTTTAAATTATTAAGTGGATCTGTACATCTAAGGATGATTTTACTGTTGGTCACCGCTAACTTGGTTTCAGCTTTGTTGCCGCCTTTAATGTTTTTAATTACTCAAAGTGAAGAGTGCCTAGGCAGGAACTTCAGGGAACCCCTTGAAACTACATGTGTTTTTTAATGCAGATAATAATCATTACTCTCCTCTCTGCCCCTCAAAAAATGGGTGGCTTAGTGCAATCAATGTCTGAAAGGGGAACCTGCATCCCTTTTAAAAAAAAAAATTAAGTAGTTGCAAAACATTCCTGTTGCGCTTTTTTTTAAAAAAGTGCTGATGATGTGAAATGAGGGACTTGATGGGTCATTGAATTCAATAGCAGGAGAGCTGAATTAACATGGATATGTTGAGTTGTACCATTGCACCCAGTTACTGTTTCTGTGCACTTTCTGATGCTGCATTCCTTTCATCCTAGTGGCAAATGTGGTGTCAAAAATCAAAATGTGGACTGGCTGATGTAGTACCGCTACTCTTTTGTTTATTGATCTGCTCTTTACCTACCCCTCTACCCTAAAGGTAGTGATTGATGTTTGGGTATAATTCTGTGGGTGTTAGTGCTCCAGTTCCTCACTCCGGTGGCCATTCTTCACGCGGAGCCTAGACGTTCAGTGTCAGCAGGCTATTTGACCGTGATAGTATTCTAGGCTGAGCTTATTCCTGTCCCCAACTCGTGCGCACGTACGTTTTCCAGCAGGGGTCACTGGATCGGGATCAGGAAGAGGAACCCTGGCGTGTGTGTGTGTTTTTCTCCGCTCCAGTTGAACACCTGTTCCAAAATCCACCTCATGTCATGACTGCTATCCATGTCACCATTTATGCTTGGCACTGCCACAGTACGACTCTTCGGGTCAACGGATGAGATTTTTTTTCATCTCTTGTAACCTAATGATAACTGGATGCTGAGGCTGCCTCAAGAACTCCTATGTAACTTTGTCCATCTATGTGTGATGGTCCAAGTTGGGGGCAGCCAGAGCCCCAGGATGTGCAGCATGTATAATCTGGGTGTCACCTTTTTGGCATTTAAATTATGTGGCTCTCTGGGGATTTGGGATTTAGATTACATTGCAAATGTAACAACATCATCAATCGACGATGTTGACTTCCAAGAATTCCCTACGTTAATTTAGAAGCATGCACATTTTAAGTAAGTTGGGAAGGAGAAAATAAAACAAGTCAATTCTAATACTTAACTTTTTGGAACTTGACTTTTAAATACTTCCTTGGTCTTGTGTGTATGCATTTTAAAACCTTTAACTCTTTAAGGTGATAGTTGTTCCAAAAGGCACTGACGAGATTACGTTTTATGATGAAGTAGAAAGATGATATTTTAGAGGGTACTGGGTTTACATGGCCAAAGTGTCTGCTTGGGAACAGTGAATTATAATATTTCCATGCCAACCCAGAGGAGTTCTTTCTTTGTTAAAGCAGTGACAGCTAAACTTTCCAGCCCAGCTAATGCAGCAAAAGTTGATTGGTATTGCTTTGTAAAATGGAGAGCAGTTCTGAACTTTCATGAAGTTTACATTCTTAATTATTTCCAAAAATATTACCTCTACATCAACCCTGCCATTAGTGTTATCCTCTGTCTGTTTAACACTGAACTTTAGTAATAAATACAGAACAGACGTCCAGTAAGAGAACTGCCTGGGGGAATACAGGGTATTAGTTATAAAGTGTAGTATGTGCGAGAAATAAGATGAATAAATGCCTCTCCACTGACATACCTCTTTAATGATGCTGTGACTGTTCAAAAGAGATGAGCACCAAAATGGGTAGCTACCTGTTTAATGTGGTTTGAGGTATTTCCGTTGAATCTATACAATCACTCATTTATCGTATTAGCACTTTGAATTTGTTATAATTATAGGTAATTGAAAATAAAGCATATAATCTTACAAAAAATGGGATCTAAATGCACTATTTCTGCTGAACTATTTTCTCCTAGCAATATTGCTTTTATCTCTGCTATGCAATTGCATGTGTGATCACGAGAGGCCAATTCAAGGGATCTCTTTAGGATTACAACACCACATATTTGTAGTCTACTCCTGATAATTCCAAGTTGTTTCTTGCACACAGGAATTACCCAGTAATTTGAATTAAGCAACATAAATAAAAGGGCAACTTTAAGAAAGAGTGTTTGAATTATCCAGTAACTTGAATTATGCAACTTAGAATTAAGAGTAGACTCTCAGCTCCTTGCTAGTATTTTTAATTGGACAACACTAAGAATCTGAGTTTATTATCTGGTGAAGTCAGCAGTGCACTTTTGAGTTTACTTTTGCCTTGATCATCATTTGATCCTTAGGAGTGTTTGATACCAACATTGGATGCAAAAATGTCTGTTTCTTGCACTAACATCCATCTTTCTGAGCACAGATTTACCTCATCACAAACTTTTTTTTTGCATTTTTCCTAATTATGAATCCTAATTGTTCACTCTGTTAGAAATATTAAACTGGTCTCAATGAGAAGCTGGAGCTTTGCAGAACTCTCTGGCCTGGAGAGTCCACAAGCGTTCATATTGCATGCAATGATGTATTTTAAAATGAGTTATGTGCTGATCAGATTTGTCTCACTTTTGTTTGCTCAATTATGTGATACAAATCTTTGCAGGGTAAAAGTTGGCTGTAACTGATCATTGGGGCAAATTCTACCTTTTCAGCAAAAATGTGTGGAACGGTGAGTGCGTTGGACCGTGTTCAAAGTTGATTACATTTGGTGTGTTGGCATGTATGCTGACGACACCCAGCTTCTACCTCACTCGACCCCTCCACTGCATCTGATTTGTCACGCTGCTTGTCCAACATCCAGTATTGGATAAGCAGAAATTTCCTCCAATTAATTAATGAGAAGACCGAAACCATTGTCTTCGGTCCCTGCCACAAATTATGTTACCTAGCCATCGACAACGTCCCTCTCCCTGGCTACTGTCTGGGGATGAACCAGACTGTTCACAAACTTGGCATCCTATTTGACCCTGAGCTGAGCTTCCGACCCCATATCCTCTCCATCACCAAGACCGCCTACTTCCACCTCCGTAATATCGCTAGTCTCTGCCCCGCCTCAGTTCATCTGCTGCTGAAGCTCTCATCCATGCTTTTGTTATCTCCAGACTCGACAATTTCTATGCTCCTCTGGCCTGCCTCCCAACTTTCATTCTCTGTAAACTTGAGCTCATCCAAAACTCTGCTGTCCGCACCCGTACTCGCACCAAGTCCCGTTCAGCCATCACCCCTGTGCTTGCTGACATACATTGGCACCCAGTCCGGCAATGCCTTGATTTTAAAATTCACATCCTTGTGTTCAAATCCCTCCATGGCCTCACCCCTCACTATCTCTGTAACCTCTTCCAGCCCTACAACCCTCAGATATCTGCATTCCCTCCAATTCTGGCCTCTTGTGCATCCTCGATTTCTTTTACTCCACCATTGGCAGCCGTGCCTTCAGCTGCCTAGGCCCTAAGCTCTGGAATTCCCTCCCTAAACTCTCTACCTTTCTCTCATCATTTAAGCTGCTTCTTAAAACCTACTTCTTTGACCAAGCTTTTGGTCACCTGACCTAATATCTATTTATATGGCTTGGTGTCAAATTTTACTATGTTAAAGGTGCTATATAAATGCAAGTTGTCGTTGTCTTGATGCTGATCAGTCCCAGCATCTTGTTACTAAAGCATTTTTCAGCCGAGGTGTCGTAAGATGATCTGTTTAAAGGTATTTAAATTGATGGTGAGAAAAAAAAAAGGAAGAACAATGGGAGAAAAGTTGGAAAAAATTTTAAATTCGGTTTTCGCTTATATTCTAGTTTAAGGTGTGTTTAAATTCTTCTTTTTCGTGTTAAGCAGAATGTAGCCGGAGCGAACCCTCATAAATGAAGGGATCTGTTCAGCGTGCATCTTAACCAACATCACAAACAAGATCTCTGCAGCAATCTTTCCCTTGGTAAATCCAAGGAAAAATGAACATTTGGAAATTTGAAAAGTTTTTATTTTACAGCACATTAAGGATAAGGAAGTCATCGGGGATCCTCATTTTGTTTGGATTTTTTGTACATGCTGGTTGAGGGTGAGGAGGTTCAAGAGACATCCAGCATTCACTGCTAGTATTGGTTGCATGGAGAATTAGGAAGGTAGACATATCCCAAGATAAAGATTAAAATGTATGTATCTTCTCAGTCGAAGAAATCGTCCTTAACATTTTTTTTGTGTTTGTGCTTTGATGAAATTCATTATCTGGAATTATGAAATATTTGGTGTAGATTTCTGTCTTCCCCTCAATGCTCTTCCAGTGGCTCAGTGAGCTAAACCGATGAGTAGCTGAGCTGTGCAGATAACATGTCCCATATTCAAACCCAGTCTGTGCTGAGATAGCTGATCCCAGTCGAGACCTATAACCGTCTTCGCATCGCTGGGTTTGGAGTTGGGGAGTGGAATCAGTCTGGGTTCTTCCTCTTGATGGTTATCTAGCAACCCCTACTGGAAGTGGCTGTGAGTGGACACAGAATGAGGACAGATGGAGTTTGGCTGTGATGGTTCAAATAACTAGACAGCACTTGCTTTTGAAAGTTCACGTGAATAACTTGTACAATGGATTTGGTAGCCAAGGAACCATATTCCAACAAGGAGTTGGTGCCTTTGAGAGAGGAGAAAAGAAGAGGGGTTTTGATAGAGTAGATAGGGAGAAACTGTTTCCACTGGTTGGGGGGGTCGGTAACCTGAGAACACAAATTTAAGATAATTGGCAAAAGAACCAGAGGGGAGATGAGTTTTTTTCTGCAGTGAGTTGTTATGGTCTAGAAATTTACTGCCTGAAAGGGTGGTGGAAGCAGATTCAATAGTAACATTCAAAAGGGAATTGGATAAATACTTTAAAAGGAAAAATTTGCAGAGTTATGGGGAAAGGGCAGCGGAATGGGACTAATGATAGAATTATAGAATAATACAGCTCAGAAGGAGGCCCTTCGGCCCTTCATGCCGGCTCGTTGAAAGAGCTATCCAATTAGTCCCGCTCCCCTGCTCTTTCCCCATAGATCTGCAAATTTTTCCCCATTAAGTATTTATCCAATTCCCTTTTGAAAGTTGTTATTGGATCTGCTTCCACTACCCTTTCAGGCAGTGCATTCCAGATCATCATAACTCGTTGTGTAAATTTTTTTTTTCCTCATGTTTCCTCTGGTTCTTTTGCCAATTACCTGAAATCTGTGTCTTGTGGTCACTGACCCTTTTGCCACTGGAAACAGTTTTTCCCTATTTAGTTTATCAAAACCGTTCATGATTTTGAACACCTGTATCAAGTCTCCCCTTAACCTTCTCTGTTCCAAGGAGAACAACCTCAATTTCTCTAGTGTCTCCACATAACTGAAGATCTTTCATCCTTGGTGCCATTCTAATAAATCTCTTCTGCACTCTCACTAAGGCCATGACATCCTTCTTAAAGTGTGGTTCCCAGAAATAGCCAGCTCTTTCAAAGAGTTGGCACGATGGGCCAAATGGCCTTATTCTATGCTGTAAGGCTCCATGATTTCTCTGCTGTGGAGAAAAGAATGGGAGTTGGTTGCTGTACTTTATACAGTGGCTGAGTAATCTTAAGGAATGGTCTCTCAGTGACCACACGTATTTATTTGTGGAGTGCTTGTATGAATAATCTGTGCAATAACAGGACTGTGTTTTAACAGTAACCAGCTGTGCTTCTGTTGCAGCTCGGCAGGAGAAGCCTGTTTGGGCAAATGTACAACATATTAAATATTTTAACTTTTTGTTTCAAGTTTGGACGTTCCAAATTGAATTATGTCATTTGTGACCTTGACAGGATTGCTGGCTTGCAAAGTTTGTATCTTGAATAGTCAGCCATGAAAATAAACTTTTTTTTCTTCGTTGATTTCTATGAATAAAGTAAGTTGTCAAGCTTGTCATTTTTCAGGTTCACTTTTTTTAAAAAAAGTTTCAAAAGCTGAATCTATTTGGTAAGATTGAAAGAACTGAAAAGTAGGGAAGTAATGTTAAACTTGTATAGAACCTTGGTTAGACCACAATTGGAGTACTGTGAACAGTTCTGTTCTCCATATTATAAAAAGGATATAGAGGCACTGGAGAAGGTGCAAAAAAGATTTACAAAGGTGATATCAGAACTGAGAGGTTATACCTATCAGGAAAGATTGAACAGGCTGGGGCTCTTTTCTGTAGCAAAGAGAAGGCTGAGGGTGGCCTGATAAAAGAAAAAGACTTCTAAGATTATGAAAGGGTAGATAGAGAAGATGTTTCCATAAGAGATAGGAGCAGGAGTAGGCCATTCGGCCCCTCGAGCCTGCTCAGCCATTCAAATGAGATCATGGCTGATCTGATTTTTACCTCAACTCCACTTTCCCGCCTTTTCCCCATATCCTTTGACTCCCTTGCTGATCAAAAATTCTATTTGCAGGGGAGACCAAAACTAGGGGCCATAAATAAAAGATAGTCACTGATAAGTCCAGTTGGGAATTCAAGAGAAACTTCTTCACCCAGAGTTGTTAGAATGTGGAAGTAGTTGAGGCGACTAATGTAGATACATTTAAGGGGAAGCTAGATAAACACATGAGGGAGAAAGGAGTGGAAGGTTATGCTGATTGGGTTAGATGAAAAGGGGTGGGAAGAGGCTCATGTGAACCGTAAACACTGGCATGGACCAGTTGGGCCAAATGGCCTGTTTCTGTGCTTTACAGTCTCTGTAATTCTATGAATAAGAATCGAACTCTGACTCTATTTGGCGTATATTGTAGACTATTGGACAGGAGATAGAGGAATTGATACATTAGCAATTTGAAGAAAAATGTAGGAAGACAACCATATCAAGTGGCAAAGGGAGGAGTTTCTACAGTGTATCTATGACTACTTTTTACATCAGTGCATTTTTCAACCAGCAACAGAAGACGCAATGCTGGATATAGTTCTAGGAAGTTAAGTGGGACAAATAGCTAATGTAAGAGTTGGGGAACATCTAGTGTAGCAACCTTGGCTTAGTTTATGTTCTGTCTCCTTTTCAATTTTTACTTAGATCAGTCAAAAATAAAGTTACTTAACTTTAGAAAAAAAGCGAATTTCAAGAAAATAAAATGGAACTAGCCCAGATCAAGTAGAAAGAAAAACTGGCAAGTAAGACAGTGTACAAACAATGGGAAATATTCAAACAGACGATTATCAAAGTATTAATTAGAAATATTCTCACAAGCAGTAAAGCTGGCGCAGCAGAGACTGGAGTTCCTGGATGAGTAGAAAAATTAAAATTAAACTTAAAAAAGAAACTCTTGACTAATCAAGAGATAATACAAAAGAAAATCCAGCTGAATATAGATAAGCTAAGAGGGGGTATGAAGGGACTGTCAAGTAACAAAAGGAAATAGTAAAGGATTTTTTCAACACATAGTAAAAATAATTAAAGAAAGGGTAAGTTCGACTTCAAATCAAGAAACCTATCTTATGCGTAATGATGGAATTGCAGATACTAAACAAGTACTTTGCCTCGATTTTCACACTAGAGTAGTAGTAAATACAAATCGTTGGTAGTGAGAATGAAAGGATACAAGAGGAGGAGGTGGTTGAACAATTAATTAGGATATCTATATGGATAAGGAAGTAATACCAAAATAATTGGTGGAAAAGGCACTGAGTCCTGATGGCATGCATCCTGGAATGCTGAGGGAAGTCAAGGGGGGGATAAGCAGAGGCTCAGGTCACAATCTTTCAAACATCCTCAGATATGGAAGTTGTGCCTGAGGAGTGGAGTGTTGTCAGTGTACCACTTCTGTTTAAAAAGGGTGAAAGGAATGAACCAGATAACTATAGATTGAGCAGTCTAACATGGGTAGTGGGTAAGTGTCTGGAAGCCATAATACTGGATACAATTAATGCTCACTTAGAGAGTCATTTCATTAAGGTAAGTCACATTTGACCAATTTGAGTTCTTTGAGGAAATAATGGAAATTATTGATAAAGGAAAGGCATGTTCAAAGGGTGTTTGGCAATTTTCCATATAGGAGGCTTGTTGATAAAATTAAGGCATATGGTATTAAAAGGGAGTTTGGTAGCACGAAAGCAAGTTGGTTAAAGGACAGACTAGCAAGTAGTAGTTGACGTATGTTTTTTGGGCTAGAGGGATTTCAGCAGTGGCGTCTTCCAGGGGTCAGTGTTGGGACCATTTACTCTTCTCAATAAATGAGATCTGAACTTGGATATGGGAGCACAATCTCAATTAGTGGACCCAAAAATGTGGAGGGTGGTTAACTAAAGGAGGACTGTAAGCGACTTCAGGAGGATGTGGAGAGGGTAAAAGATTGGGCAGATCGATGTCAGATGGACTTAAATGCAGAGAAATATGAGGTGGTACATTTTGGGAGGAAGAATAATGAAGCTACATATACACTAAATGATAAAACTTCAAAAGGAGTAGTGGAGCAGACAGACTTGGAGTTCAGACATTAAAAATGTTTGAAAGTGGGAGGAAAAGTTGATTTAAAAAAAAAAAGCTTTTTTTAAAAAAAAAGCATATGGGATCCTGGGTTTTATAAATAGAGGCATATAGTACAAAAGCAGAGGCAGTGCTAAATTTATTAAGATCATTGGTTAGGCCAAACAACAAAAACTTGCATTTATATAGCGCCTTTAATGTAGTAAAACGTCCCAAGGCACTTCACAGGAGTGTTATCAAACAAAATTTGACACCGAGCTACATAAGGAGATATTAGGACAGGTGACCAAAAGCTTGGTCAGAGAGGTAGGTTTTAAGGAATAATAGTGATCATAATATGATAGAATTTCATATTGAGTTTGAGAGTGATGTACTTAAGTCAGAAACTAGGGTCTTAAACTTAAACTTAAATAAAGCAAGGACGAGTTGGCTAAGATAGATTGGGGTTTGACAGTTGATAAGCAATGGCAAACATTCAAATAGATATTTCAATATTCTCAACAAATATACGTTCCAATGATAAATAAAAACTCCACGGGAAAAGTGATCCATCCGTGGCTAACTGAAGAAGTTAGAGATAGTATTAGATTAAAAGAAGAGGCCTATAAGAGCAGTAAGCCTGAGGATTGGTAGAGTTTTAGAAACCAGCAAAGGACGACCAAAAAATTGATTAAAAAAGGGAGAAAATAGAATATGAAAGTAAACTAGCAAGAAATTTAAAAACATATTGTAAGAGCTTCTAAAAGTATGTAAAAAGGAAGAGAGTAGCAAAAGTAAACATTGGTCCCTTAGAGGCTGAGACAGGAGAAATTATAGTGGGTAATCAGGAAATGGCGAATGCACTAAACATATTTTGTATCTGTCTTCACAATAGAAGACACAAAAAGCATACCAAAAATAGTGGGGAACCAAGGGACTAACAAGAATGAAGAACTTCACGTAATTAATATCAGTAAAGAAAAAGTACTTGAGAAACTAATGGGACTAAAAGCCAATAAATCCCCTGGACCTGATGGCCTACATCAGAGGGCTCTAAAAGAGGTAGCTGCAGAGATATTGGATGCATTGGTTATGATCTTCTGAAATTCTCTAGATTCTAGAATGGGCCCAGTAGATTGGAAGGTAGTAAATGTAACCCTGCTATTCAGGAAAGGAGGGAGAGAGAAAACAGGGAACTACAGGCCAGTTAGCCTGATACTGGTAGTCGGGAAAATGCTGGAATCTGTTATTAAGGAAGTGGCAACAGGGGACATAGAAAATCATAATATGATTTGGCAGAGTGAACATGATTTTATGAAAGGGAAGTTGTGTTTCAAAAATCTGGAATCTTTTGAGGATGTAACTGGCAGGGTAGATAAAGGGGAACCAGTGGATGTAGTATATTTGGATTTTCTGAAGGCATTTGACAAGGTGCCACATAAAAGGTTGTTCTGCAAGATAAGGGCTTGGGCTGGGGGTAACATATTAGCATGAATAGAGGATTGGTTAATGGACAGAAAACAGAGTAGGAATAAATGGGTCATTTTCAGGTTGGTAGGCTTTAACTAGTGGGGTGCCACAAGGATCTGTGCTTGGGCCTCAGCTATTTACAATCTATATTAATGACTTAGATGAAGGGACCGAGTATAATGTATCCAAGTTTGCTGATGATACAAAGCTAGCTGGGAAATTAAGCTGTGAGGAGGACACTCAGTGTCTGCAAAGACAGGTTAAGTGATTGGGCAAGAAGACGGCAGATGGAGTGTAATGTGGGGAATTGTGAGGTTATTCACTTTGGTAGGAAGAATAGGAAAACAGAATATTTTTTAAATGGTGAGAAACTATTAAATGTTGGTGTTGAGAGAGACTTGGGTGCCCTTGTACAAGAAATACAAAAAGCTGGCATGCAGGTACAGCAAGCAATTAGGAAAGCAAATGGCATATTAGCCTTTATTGCAAGAGGGTTGGAGTACAAGAATAAGGAAGTCTTACTATTGTACAGGGCTTTGGTGCAATCTCACCTGGAGTACTATGTACAGTTTTGGTCTCCTTATCTAAGGAAGGATATACTTGCCTTAGAGGCGGTGCAACAAAGGTTTATTAGGACAACCCCCTCACACTAGGAATTAATCTATGAGGAGAGGTTGAGTAGAATGGGCTTATACTGTTTGGAGTTTAGAAGAATCAGAGGTGATTTTGTTGAAACATACAAGATTTTGAGGGGGTATGACAGGGTCGATGCTGAGAGGTTGTTTCGCCTGGCTGGAGAGCCTAGAATTAGGGGGCACAGTCTCAGGATAAGGGGTCCGCCATTTAAGAGTGAGATTAGGAGAAATTTCTTCACTTGGAGGGTTGTGAATCTTTGGAATTCAGAGGGCTGTCGATGCTCGGTCGTTGAGTATATTCAAGGCTGAGATAGATAGATTTTTGGCCTTTAGGGGAATCGAGCGACATGCGGATTGGGCAGGATAGTGGAGTTGAGGTCAAAGATCAGCCACGATCTTATTGAATGGCGGAGCAGGCTCGAGGGGCCATATGGCCCACTCCTCCTATTTCTTATGTTTGTTATGCTACGGAACGTCTTAAAGAAGGATAGAGAGGAGGAGAGGTTTAGGGAGGGAAACAAAATTTGACACCAAGCCACATGAGTAAATATTAGGACAGGTGACCAAAAGCTTGGTCAAAGAGGCAGATATTAAGGAGTGTCTTAAAGGATAGAGAGGTGGAGAGGTTTAGGGTGGGAATTCCAGAGCTTAGGACCTGGGCAGCTGAAGGCATGGTAGCCAATGGTAGAGCGAAGAAAATTGGAGATTTAAAAGAGGCCAGAATTGGAGGAGTGCAGAGATCTTGGAGGGTTGTAGGGCTGGAGGAGGTTACAGAGATAGGGAGGGGTGAGGCCATGGAGAGATTTGATCACAAGGATGAGAATTTTAAAATCGAGGTGTTGCCGAACAGGCAGCCAATGTAGATCAGCGAGTACAGGGGTGATAGGTGAATGGGACTTGGTGCGAGTTAGCATATGGGCAGCAGAATTTTGGATGAGGTCAAGTTTATGGGGGGTGCAAGATGGGTGGCCGGCCAGGATAGCATTGGAATAATTGAGTCTAGAGGTAACAAAGGCAGGGATGAGGGTTTCAGCAGCAGATGAGTTGAGGCAGGGGCGGCGACAGGTGATGTTTATAGAGGTGATGGAGCGGATATGGGGTTGGAAGCTCAGCTCAGGATCAAATAGGATGTCAAGGTTGAGAACTGTCTGGTTCAGCCTCAGGCAATGGCCAGGGAGAGGAGTGGAGTCGTTGGCTAGGGAACGGAGTTTGTGGCAGGGGCTGAAGACAATGGCTTTGATCTTCCCAATATTTACAGTCAGTTCAGGAATGGCACATAAGTGCCCCACCTAAATGCCTTCAAATTCACTCTCTAAAGAGCACTCATACTGAATCACTAACATTCCCATTCCCTATACTAGTCATCCTCATAGTCTCCAAGTGCGGCTACCTTTTAAGTGCCTGAAGTCGGGACAATATCATGCTGAGGATCAGTGCCCATCGGGAACTGAATCATCATCATCGCTCGCCTGAGCTGGATTATAACCCGGGTCTCAAAGGTTGAAAGTCCAGTCTTCTAATTGCTCAATTCATTGCACATTCCCCACCCACTCTTTCAATCTGTGCAAAGTTATCAGTTTCTCATCATCCCTTTTAAGCCAAATCCATTTTGTGGTGATTTTTAACGTTAATAACCTCAGTGCCATCCAGATGTTAGAAAATTTCAGTTTGTACTGTGATTTATGGCCTAACAGCTGGTAATTTTTTATTTTAGTGCTATAGAGTATACATCTGTGTGTGTGCGTATGAAAAAGCACCTCTGTCTGCAGCTGGTGGTGTGCACACGTCTACCATTCTTGCTTGAGAGCTTCAGTTCTGATATTCTCATGTATCTCCCTTATGAGCTGTTAAATGTTAAGCCTTAACCTGGATGAATGCCATCCTAATGACTGTAATTTCAGTCGGAAGAGGACATGCAGTCTTAGTCACTGGCTATGCATACCTAACTTGACATTTATTTAGAGCAGCAGTACTTCCATCCCATCTTAAGTTTTACTGGAAGTGGTGTCTGTCTAACTGAAGAAATTACCATTTTGTCATTCACCTTTCCTGCTGTAAATCAGAGGTGGATTGCAGCTTTCTCTTCCACAGAGCACTGTTCAGACACAATTATTACTCCACCTAAATTGTCAAAAGTCGATTGTTAATCTGGCTCCTGCTGCAGTTCAGTGGATGTTAGCTGAATCATACATGCCACAGCGGTGACTCTTTTAACCAATCCCATCTCAAGGACAGACATGTCATGATGTATGGTAGAATTAATTGGAGCGAGGTACATAACCATATCAGCTTTCACATCTATCCCAGCATAAATGGATAATTGCACTGAAACCACGCTTGTGCATTTTTTTTGGTACCAAGCTAAGATTTCAGCATAAGGTACCAGAAAATGAATTCAGTTTTTTTGGAAGTTGGTCAACTGTTTCTGTCCATTGGAGACAAAACATTGAGTGAACCTCCCGAAGAAAGAATGGCCATGTGACTGCTGTTAACAGATGGTTGGGAGAAAGTAAAATTCCCTTCAGCAAAGTTATATAAAGGTCATTCAACAAGAGCTGCAATCATGAAGCGGAATAGTTTCAGGCGTCGTTTACACATATAGAGCAGCTGTGAGGAGTGTGGTCGTCATTCAGCGATTATTGTTCTGCGGACAGGGGCACATTTAAATAGCGACTCCAGTTGTTTTAGCAAAATATTTTCCAGTTACTTACTACCCACCTATCCAAATGGATTAAAAATGGAGAATTTAACTCTCAGCAATTTGTGTGTGCGTGTATAGTATAGTGGGGGAGGGTGGGCAGCAGGTATAGAATGGTGAACTATTTTTAAAAAATTGTATATGTGCAGTAATGGATGGATGTCAGCATTAATCAGTGATAGCATTACTAATGACATCACATACAAATATTTTGGAAAATACTTGTTACTCCCTGCCATATATGGGGCTTCTTTATGGAGGAGGACTGATTTTTTACTTACAAATTTTGATCAATGATTCCTCAGGCAGCAGAAAATTGTTGGTAAACTCAAGTGAATGAGTTAAGTCTTTGGAAACTTTTAAATTGTACCTCAAGTTTCCCTTTATGGAGCCATCCTGAACCCCACTGCCCTCCCCTTCCCACAATCCTTATGAGATGTTGCTTTGGATCAGCATTGATGACCCATGAAGGAAATCTTTTCTTGAACAAGGAGCTTGACTTCATCTTCTGTCCCCATTCTCCTTTTCTCCCACCGCTCCATGATGGACTACCTCACACTTGCTCCCGGTGATGGAGGGGACTTTGTCCTGCATCATCGTATGACTATTTCTGCTATATTGTTTCTTAAGAATTTCAGCTAGCCCAATTCACTGGATTTTAAATTGGAGCTACAGTCTTTGTCCTTTTAATTCTTGAGCCTGTGGCTAGAGGGTATATGCCATCCTGGATAGGGTAGATGTGAGCTAATTTTCTGTGATGACCTCGGCTGTTAAAAGGGGGTGTCATGACAGATGAGTGTTGCTATCGGCTTTAATTCAGGTCTGGACTGGTAAGCAACTAACCAGCCAGCTTCTACTTCCCATCCATCCAGGCGTGTTGGATATTGGGAGCTTGCAAGCTGGAACCTGTTGTTGTGGAGCCCTGCCAAAAAAGGGTAACCTTCCACCATCCCCATTTTAATTGAAAAGCTAATTTTGATCATTAAAAATCTCACAGGCGGTGGAATGACAGTGATGTCCATGCTGTATTCGTGCATTTGAGTACATGGAGCCCAATTTGACCAACAGTGTGAATGGACATTGAAAATGGCTCATGCTTGCATTGATGTGAAAGCACAGCCAATAAATACTGTGTCCTTCAATACCGTATAAATGTGGCATCATAATTTATCTTTCACTAATCTTTTTCCTTCTCCTTCTCTAACTGAGGAAAGAGAAAAAGCAAAACAGTGTTACAACGCTATCCTGACATTCTTAGCAGTAGTGAAAGCCTATATTAGGACCTATACTTCTATTGGGGTGGGGGGGTGGGGGGGTGGAGTTAGTACTGCAGATGTTGGTTAGCCCTGCTTCCATAGCATTCCTTTGTTCACTCTTGCTCTTCTGCAGAAGGTAACTGCAAAGCCAGGGTTTAACTGTGCTAACTTGGCTCAGTTGGTAGCATTCTCACCTGAGTGAGAAGGCTGTGGGTTCACGTCCCAGTTCAGGACTCAAGCATCTAATCTAGGCTGACACACCAGTACTAAGGGAGTGCTGCATTGTTGGATGTGCCACCTGAACTATGAGACATTAAACAGAGACCCGGCCTGTCTGTTTAGATGGACGTAAAAGATCCCATGCCCAGGGCATGGAGTCCTGCTGGCATCCTGGCCAACATCATCAAAAATAGATTATCTTGCCATTTATCTGGCTTGCTGTTTTGTAGGACCTTGCTATGCACAAATTGACTGAAATGTTAGCCTAAAAAAACACTGACTATACTTCAAAAGTAATTAATTGGCTTTGAAGTACTCTGGGATGTCTGGAGGATGTGAAAGGCGCTATATAAATGCAAGTTCATTCATTCTTACCTGCGCAGTGCAGCCATGAGATCCCTGCCAAATGCTGAGAGTTGGTAAAGATGCACATGATGGGTATGCATTAGAAAAGGGCCATTTGTGTAACACTTAAGATGACTAAATCTCTATCTGTGAGGCTTTGTGTGCTTAACTTGCATGAAATATGCAGCAGAAATGGTATTGATTGAAGTCAGCCTGCAATTATTGCCTCAGTCAATCCTGCTTTGAGCATTAGACCTCTGGGACACGTCCTTCATGATTTTCTAGTGGTCAGTAACTTGGTGTGATATAAGGTTAAACCATTGTCCTTCAATGTTTATAACCTGGGTTTGAATCCAGCTAAAACTGACTGGACAAAAGTAGTCTCTGGCTGTTGAGGGAACATAACTGAAATTAGAGTCACAACGCCATGATTTCCAAAAGACATATGTCCACTACTCAGAACTTCCTTGGCACTTGGGGGAGAAAAAGGTATGCGCTTGGCACTTCGGATTTAATAATGGCTGACATTAAGGAAAGTGGAAATGGCCTTATGGTGTGTGGAACTGGAGGCCCTGCCGAGATTGGAACTGAGGTGCATTGGAGTTTTTTCACTTTTATCTTCCCCTTTTGAAGGTATTGGCTTATGATGGAGGTTTCCGTGGCTGCTAGCAGCCAAAACCTTGCCAATATGTCCATTGTTCATGTGTGAGCCTTGTTGGTGAGTGCTGGCAAGCTTTTCAACTTGGTGATAGGGGAGGTGGAATGCAGCTGACCTCACCTTCTGACAGGGATAGCAGTCTGGTGCAGTGATCCAGGAATCCACTTTCCCTTTACCTGCCTCAGGATGCAAACATTTTACAAGCCTGACTAGTGCCTCAGTTGACAATGGATAACTTAGCACAGACTCTAGCTCAAACCTGGCACATCGGTGATATGCATGGTTTAATTCCACACCATGCAGTGCATTTACTCATTAAGCCATCAGGGAAAACTCTCGAGTCAAGTCTTGTATTGTATCTAAGCACTTGGTATCTGACCTGCTGCATGGTACCGAGTACAAAAAGTAAGAAAGCAGTTCATTAGAATAAATATGGTCCGGGGACGAGCTTTTAAAATTAGGAATGGTATTTAAAAGAAAAACAAAACTTGACTTGCAAATTAGACCTGCACCCTGACCATAAATTAGTGAGTTAAATATACATTTTCAGAAGGTAATGTAGATCCAATGCTGGTACTGCAGAAGAGTAGCATAGAGCAATAAAAAGACTAAAATAGGTCAGGGCATGCAATTTTAAAACACTTTCCATTACAGCACGCCTGATGCCATAGTGCTATTACTGTACACACCGTTTTGAACACCACTGATCTGGTACAATGTGTTTGTTGGCTGTGGTTGCAGTCATGGGTTGAAGTGAACCAAAAAGTGCGATTATATTTTCCTTAGAATAACGGTGACCTCATTGTATGCTGATGTTTTAACACGCTGTACTTATTTTTGTTATGTTTGAAGGAATAATTTTAGCACAGTTTTATAATGGCATCTGTTACCTGCACGTGTCTTAAAATGCCCTACCAGCCTCTGTTAAACTTGATGGTCCATGAGTCTGCTTGTGGCCATAGCAATGGCAGCTGTATAATCTGTGACAAGTAGAACTTAACAACAGACCATAGCACAAGATCATATCTGAACCAGTCACCTAGCACTGTCTGGTATTGTTGTGCCATCATGAGTACTTGGCAGAGGGCAGTTGAAATAATAGCGAAATGCATAGTGTGCTTTGCTCATTTAATGATTTCATAGCATAAGTTGGCAGAGTATTAATTGCAGAAGTATTCTATAATGGACTTACTTGTGATTTAAGAGGCCAAGTTATCGTGGAATATTTTCCGTACTTGATTTCTTTCTGCAGAGAGTTGTTGGAGAGTGGAATGCTTTGCCGCTGGGAGTAGTTGAGGCAGTTACCATTGTATCTTTTAAGGGAAGAGAAGATAAATATTTGAAGCAGAGCAAGATGTAGGGTTGGGTTCAAGTCCCACTAGGATTTAGCACATAATCTAGGTTGATACTTAATTGCAGGACTGAGGGAGTGCTGCACTGTCGAAGGTGCTGTCTGTCACACAAGACGTTGAACTGAGGCCCTGTCTGCCTGCTCAAGTGGATGTAAAGGTTCCCATGGCACTTGCGAAGAAGAGCAGGGAAGTCCTCTTGGTGTCCTGGCCAACATTTATTCCTCAACCCAACACCACCAAAGCAGATTAATTGGTCGTTTATCTCCTTGCTGTTTGTGGGATTGCGCTGAGGAAATTGGCTGCTGAGTTTACCTATAAAAGAACAGTGACTGCACTTCAAAAGTAACTCATTGGCTGTGATGTGTTTTGAGATGTCCTAAGGATGTGAAAGACACTATATAATGCAAGTCTTTTTATGGGGAGAGAGCAAGCCAGTGCAATGAGTTTTGGATTGCTCAAAAAAAGTGTCAACACGGACATGACTGGCTGAATGGTCTCCTGCACTCTAGATTCTTGTGGAAGCTCACTATATTTAATGCTGGACCATTGCAGAGATGATTACTGTTAAGTATGCCTCATAACCTAACATTTAAATATTTATTGCACTCATGCTTAAATTGGTTTCACTTTTATTTTAAAAAAGGGAATGTTGATGAATGGAGCAAGAAATAGTAGCAAATTTTGAAAGAAAATATGTCTGGCTACCTTTTTTTAAAGAAATAAATTGACCAACTTTCAGAAGCAGATGCTTGTTTCTGTAGTTTTTATATAACTTCCATACCATGGTAACTGTCTTCTGTCTGAACAACTGATGGCAGCTGCATTAATGGTGGCGCTTTTACAGGAAAATAATGTGACACCATCGTAGTCTTGTAATGCTTTCACCCTTTCAACTGTATATGTTTAGGACACCTGCTTTCTTAGTGTTTGAAAGTACCTGTTCTATTAGGCATTCAGTATACACTGCCTGTTTCTATAAAATGTGAAATAGTTCTTGCCGACTAGTACAAACAACTTGCAGAAATAACAGATCAACTGAAGTTCTAATGATCACTTTCCGTACTAGATAGTTCCCCCCTTTGCCCCCTCCAGCTTAACTCCCCCTTGTGCTTGAAAGTGCTAACTCAGGCTGGGGTGTGGGGCCCTGAACCCCCTGGTATCTTGACACATTGGCTGTTCAAATGCAACCCTAGATGGAGAGTCTCAACAGTATATTGAAATCCCTCCATGGCCATGTGCAGTCAGCTCCTCCCCTACACCCTTCAGTCCTCTGACTCTGGCCTTTTATACATTCACCTCTCTCATCACCCTATCATTGGTGGCAGAATCTTCAGTCACCTCAGCCCTCCCCTCTTGAAGTCCTTCCTTAAACCCTCCACCTTTCTACTTCTCTTTCCACTGTTAAAAGCTTTCTAAAAATCCATCTTTATCAATCAAGCCTTCGGTCACCCCTCCTAATCTCTCCCACACTGGCTCACGTCCATCCCCCTATTTCAATTTGTGAAGCAACCCTAGGACTCTTTTTATATAATAAAGGCACTATATAAATGTAAGGTATAGCTAAGCCTGATCTTGCCCATACATGTGCATTTTCCAGTGATAGCTGTTAGGGGTGGGAGCCTAACTGATTTTTTTTCCTTGCTTCTTCTCTACTGCCCCCCCCACCCCACACACACTTTCCAAAGTAAGGTTGATTGTAGTTGCCCCAAAACTGAAATTTTCTAACTCCACACAGACTTGTTTGTTGTGCAGAAAAATTATAGAACCAGCATGTCTAGGTACCTTACATAATCTAAACACATTGTGTTAAAAATTTGACAACCCATCAATGATTATGGGTGGCCTGCAGTCAGCCCTGGTAACTTTCACTGCTGTTTGTGTGGAGGGGCAAAACCTTTCAGTCAGAGTTTGTTTACTCTTTCTGTGAAGACATTGCTGATTTCATCCAATGTAACTAGAATTTTAAGTGTTGGTTCTTCAGCTCAGAAAGCTGCAGCTTAACTGTCACTCTTAAGTAATCAAATGCATACAACCTATGTAGATTCTTCCTAAAATTTTGCTTTTCTGACATTTAAAAGTAAAGCACCACCAACTGCATTCTAAAATTATTGTTTGCATTAACTAGCTGGCTGGTATTCACTGGGCTATGAATTGCTTCCATATTTTCACCACTGTCATTGCTGGGTAATAAGTGTCAGCTTGACTCAGTTGGTAGCACTCTTCCCCCTCTGAATCAAAAGGTTCTGCAGGTTCAAGCCCCACTACCAGAATTGAGCACATAATCTAGGCTGAGTACTGAGGGAGTGCTGCATTGTTGGAGGTGCTATCGTTTGGACGAGTTGTGAAGCTAAGGTCCCGCCTGCCTGTTCAGGTGAATGTAAAAGATCCCGTGGCACTATTTGAGGAAGGGCTTGAAGTTCTCCCAATGCACTGGCCAACGTTCTTCCCTTTAGCCAACACCACCAAAAAAAAATGATGTGGTCATTTATCTCATTGCTGCACATAAATTGATTGCCGGGTTTGCCTACAGAACAACAGCAACTATGCTTCAAGATGTAAGTCATTGTATGTGAAATGCTTTGGGACTTCCTGAACACACGAAAGGCATTATGTGAATGGAAGTCTTTCTGAACCACCACATTGTGCAAACTTGTAATGCAGTTTAGGGTGCAAACCTGCGCAGTCATTGCTATCAAACATCAAGAGCTGGTTCCTGATGCTGCAAAACTTGTACTGCTGGTGGATTCTATAACATCATGAGCCGAAAACAACAGTCTATGTACTTTCTGTATGTGTGCACAGTTGTTTGAAAATTGCATTGTGTGTCTTCGTTTCTGGTTGCCAGACTTTCCTTGATGACTGAGAAGAGTCCATACTGGCGAGCAATGGGAATACCACACCACCAACCTGTATGGGCAGGCTACGTGCTCACCCTGTACAAGCTTATGGCCAGATAAAAATGGTAACCAGTGCTGCTGGAGATGGGTGTTTGCACTGCAGCTGGCATTGATACCACTTCCAGAAGCAGTAGAGGAAGCCATCTCTTCACATGGGTCTCAGCCCCTCTGGAAACAGCAATAGTGGTTCCGTTATTGTGCTGCTGCTATCAGTGGCAGCGCTGCAAGGCAACTGCATCATCAGAAACACGTCAGTCCATTTCAGAACAAGTCTGTAAATAGCAGCATCTGAAACCAGATTACACCAGAAATGGAAAGCTCTCATGTTTGTAATGAACAGTTTGTGTGTTAATCACGTATCCATGGATCTATTTCGAGTGACTGCTGTCATCATCTTTGAATCAAATGAAAATTTAGTAATGATTAGATTGAGTTGCAGTGGAGGGGAAAAAAGGGACGTATGCATATTTGAAGTATAATTACATTGTGCACTTGATGTGTTGAGATTCTGTATACACGAGAGGGAGGTTTCTCTTTCTGAAGCCAATCATTTCTTGAACTAACCTTTTTCAAGTTAACTGATGTGGCATTGTAAGAAAAACACAAATCCCAAGTGATGGAATTCAACAAATTATTGAGACCTTTGATTCAGTTTCTACGCTAGCATTTCTGGTGGGTGAACTGTTTTAACAATTGGATGTCAGTATAAAAGTGTTCCAAACAAAGTTGCAACGACTAAAGGTACTATATGTCCCTTGGATGAACAAAGATATTTGCGGGAGTTGATTTTTCATTCAGGAGTTTCTTTAGATGACGTGACGTGACCTCTGATCAGCCCCGGCCATGAGAGTCACTATAGTCTTGGTTTTTCTGAAAAAAAGTACTTGCTCTGTGGTATAAACTGATTTTGAGTGAAGGCTTACTGAAAAAATAGCCTACCTGCCCCCCCCCCCCCCCCACCCCCAAACTGTCTAGGAAGGGGAAGGATGAGAGGATAGTGGGATATCACTGGAGAAGGGGTCATTTTTGCTTTTATATCTGCAGTAGTTTGTTACTCTGAAGTAAGCACTGACTGACTTAAACAAAGCAACAAGTGAAGTACTTCAACTATTTTCATTGTGTCTTGCCTGTACACAGTTTCTTGTAATGATGCAATGCATTAATCAGGACTTGGGTTTCTCTGCATCTGTCTTGTTCCTCACTGTATGTGTTTGTGTGAGACACTGTGGACAATAGACTTTCTGTAAATGAGGACGTTGTTTTTGCCCTGGTGTGTTTTATGCTTGTATCTTGTTTTGTTTGGAATTCCCAGCATTCTGTGGCCTTTGAAAGTCAACCCTCAAAGGGGGTCAGGGGGTTAAGTAAAGTGCCAGCTTTCTGGAGCATATGCTGGCCTCTTAAAACTTTCTGGACTGTTATGGTTCATTGTAGCCCTGGCAATAAAACTGCTATTTCTGTTTTGCATATGCACTGATCAATAAGACACATTTATATTGTAAGATGGCACTAGGCCTGTCTCTATACCATGGAATAAGCTATGGCATTTCAAAAGAGCAAATCCATTAACAAAAATTCAGTACTGTGGGAATTGCGATTAAAATGAATGAATGAGATGAGACACGTCTTTGTATATATATCAAGTGATCACTGTATACATTCACAGCCTTCATGGAATTGCCTTGTACTTAGAATGTATAGCATATGAGGAAAAGTGAACAAAAGAGGTAATGGCACATGTGTATGTGTGCTTGCATGCGTGCTTTACTACGTTAAAGGCGCTATATAAATGCAAGTTGTGTTGTGAGGAACACTGTTTTATCCAGTATTTGACAAAGGAGTTGTCCTTCAAGACTTGGGGGTTCAATGCGGTTTTAAATTGGGGAAAAATTGTCACATTGAATAAGTTCACTACTAGTTCCACATATTTCTCCAGATGTGAGAAGAAGCTCCATGGATTTGAGCTGTGATTGGACTTTTGAGTTGTTTACAGGCCTATTTTGAGCTGCAGTACACCGTAATAATGCAGTTTACTAAAGTAATCCGAAGCTCAGTTTATCTTGCTCACGTCAAATAAAATCAGGCCAAGTTGTGGATGAATCCTGCAATTCAGATTCTCAATGAGCTGCCTCTCTTTAGATATTCCTCTCCAGCAACCCCCACCTCAAATTGTCTCCCGTCTTCTGAAGTCACTGACAGTCTTAACAGCATCTTGCCTAAGGGGCTATTGTTGATGTGTGAGATTGGATAGTGAGTTTAATTGGGCTGTTTCACCATGGAGAGAATCACAGTCAAGCCAGATCCAGCCCTCACGATGTCTTCGCATGCCCACTTCCCAACATGGATCAATGGACAGTGATCAGGAGCATAACAACAGCCTGGCGATCATTAATCTCTCCCCCCATCCCCATACTGCCACCTTGGGCTGAAGGTGTACGCCTCCCCTTAGATCAGGATTGATTAGTGAGCTTCCTGGTTCTTATGACTTGTGCCACACCATGCAGGGTGTTTACCTGATGAACCATTAGGAAAGGGATATGGGGATCGGGCGGGAAAGTGGAGTGGAGGTCAAAGATCAGCCATGATCTTATTGAATGGCAGAGCAGGTTCGAGGGGCCATATGGCCAACTCCTGCTCCTATTTCTTATGTTCTTATGAAAGTGAACGTTCTTAAATAATTAAATCTCCGGTACCACTTTACATATTTTTCAGTATATTTTACTATCCTCAGGGTAAATTCTCCAAATGTATAGAGGCTACTCATAATATTTCTTCTTGTTAACTTTAAAACCAGGAAAATTAAGCAACTAGAAGATTTTCTTGGAATCAGAAATGCAATCAATTTCTAACTTTGCTTTTTAGGCAAAGTCTGATTTATACTTACTTGGAATGACGGAATCATTTCAAATGGGAAATTTTAAAACTAAATATAAGTGTGTCAATTCAGAGTAAGAGTGGTACGTTGGGGAAGCAAACTATTGTTTCAGGGCCGCGGTAGAAATGCTTATATGTTCAGTATTTGACATTCCCATTGACAGTGACACCATTGGAGAAAACGCTATAAAATAAGCAGCAACTTCAAAGCTCTTGGAAGCACACGACAATAGGGTAGCCAAGGTGATTTCCACAAAATGGCGGCCTGTATGAGGATTTTCCCAACAAACAGTCTTGGCACCAATTAGACATCTGCAGATGGCTTATTGCTTTGGACTTGCAATTGTAATTCTGGAGGAACTCTGGTGCATGCAGTTTTCTATTGTTGCAGAATTGGCAACACCCTTCGCCTTGCCCCCCCCCAACCAGTATAAACAGAGTAGATTCAGCAGAAAGGGAGCTGGGTATAGAAACATTAAGGGCTAGAAAAAGCCATTCAGCCCTTCAAAGCATATCCGCTTTACTTTCACTCTCCCATTTTAGCATCGACTACATTTTAAACATTGCTGATGTTTTTATCTCTACTATCCTGCCTGACAAATTGCTTTAAAGCATTTATCACCATTTGAATGAGCGAGTTCTTCCTTATAGGTCCTGTAATATGAATGGTGAAAAATTACCTTTCTGGTGCTGGCATCCAGTACTTTCTGAGGAAAACAATGACCTGCAATCAGAAGCACGTGAACTGTTGTGAATTTTATGCTCGAGGTGAGGGATGTCGATCCTGGGGAACCAAAACACTTTTTCCACAATATCAGCATTGGGCACTCCCAGTTTAAGTATAGCATGGCCAGAAGCAGAATAAAGCTTCCTTTACTGGGCCTCAACATTTACAGTACACCTGTAGCATCACTGCAAAGTGGTTTCAACCTGGTTCTGGAGCTAAGTGGAGTGAGTCTCCCGGGAGAAAGGAGCTTCACTCCAGGGACGGGTCAGGTCTGGCTGCGAGTTTATATTACAACTTCTTAGCGAAACTGCTTTGCATCAAGGCTACAATCTTCATTTGTCCCATTCCCACTTTACAACAGTATTGCGCAAGCATGAATTTTTCCACTTCCTACATCAGCTATCCTTATGGCCTGTCTGAGTGATACTGCCACTTCATAAAGAAAGAAGGAAGAAAGAACTTGCATTTATATAGTGCCTTTCATGACTTCAGGACATCCCAAAGCACTTAAAGCCAATTATATACTTTTGAAGTGTAGTCGCTGTTGTAATGTAGGAAACGTGACAGTCAATTTGCGCACAGCAAGGTCCCATAAACAGCGATTTGATAATGACCAGATCATTTGTCTTTGCTGATGTTAGTTGAGGGACAAATATTGGCCAGGACACTGGGGAGAACTCCCCTGCTCTTCAAAATAGTGCCATGGGTTCTTTTACGTCCACCCAAAAGGGCAGACGGGGCCTCGGTTTAACGTCTCCTCCAAAAGACGACACCTCCGACAGTGCAACACTCCTTCAGTACTGCATTGGAGTGTCAGCCCCGATTATGTGCTCAAGTCTCTGAAGTGGGACTTGAACCCACGACAGGAAAGAGTGCTACCAACTGAGCCATGGCTAACACCGTCATTACTAACTCGTGCCGAGGTATTGACCATTTTGTGCTCTGGGCCCTTGCCCATTTGCAATTGGGTTAAGACTACCCAAACTCATCACGTACCACCTTTCTCAGCCAATATAGAGAGAGGAGACTTTCATCTCATTAGTTGGGATTGGAATCAAACTTTTCTCCCAGGAGTGAAAGGACCATATGGTAAGACATGCATTAACCAATCCCAATGGCTACAATTTCAGCACTTATAGAAACCATTTGAAGACCAGTACTGTAACATGTTAATATGGCTTAGTGTCATAGGTTGCAGAGTAACTCTGCCACGTGCCATTTCTTAGCTGTAGCATACTGTAGAAATGATGACTAGGTCTTAAATCTGAATTGTGGTGGGTTGGACATTTTCATACATACTTTGCTCCAAAGAGACATTGCTGTACAAAATGACGACGGTTTTGTTCTAAAGCTGTAGTTTTTGAAGTTTTCATTTCTGTAGCAGGATTGCTTAAATAGCCAAGTTCAGTCTTTGCTTGTTCAGTCTCTTGATGGCCTCATAAGAAAGGCACCATTTGGTGCAATACTAAGTCATAGAGCCCAGAAGATCATTGATTTGATCATCATTTGTGCTGAGGTGAGGCAGCAGTAGATGCCCTTCAGTCGGCCACAGTGCTCCAGGCCGAGGGAAGAAAAGAATCAGCCAGAGTTCTGATTCCTGAGTGGCCCCTGCTATGGTGGAAGTCAGATGAGAGTGGAATTGGGCTTGGCTGTGATGTTCTCTATGGAGTGAACAACCTGCCAATATGCACTGTCTAGGATCACACCTTAAGAATGGTCACTTGGGCAAGATACTGGAGATCTGATCCGTGGAATTATACACTGAGTAAACGGCTTCAGAAGAGAACGGGGAGAAAATTTGAAACAGCGTATGCTTGTCTTAACCTGTTCTTTTTTTCATTTTTTTGGTTTAGGTCAAGAAGTAGTTTTCAAGTGCCTTGGTGAAGGGATACTTGAGAATGCATTTCAAGGATATAATGCTTGTATTTTTGCCTATGGACAGACAGGTAAGCTCTACGGCATGAGATTGAGTAACTTTCAAGGGAGAAATTAGTATGAAACTAAGTTACATTAATCTTATTGCTGAAATTGAATGACCATTATCAAGATTCTCATTCATTTGTAATAGCTAGCTGTCAATTATGTGACTAAAAGGCTCAACCTCCATAGAAGCTTACAGTGCAGAAGGAGACCATTTGGCCCATTCTATCTGTGCCAAATAGAATGAGCCAAAACTAATCCCACTGCCCACGCTCTCCTCATAGCCATGTATCATTGTCTACTTCAAATATTTATCAATTTTCCCTTAAATGCAATGAACACTGGCTCAACCACAACCTGGTAAAACATCCCATGCTTCAACAACCTGCCGTATATAGACATTTCTCCTCACTCTGTGACAATTTTTAATTGATGATACCTTGTCACTGACTCCCCAACCAGAGGAAATAGTCTTATCCTGTTCACTCTATCAAAACCTTTCGTGATTTAGAAAACCTCCACTAAATTTCCTCTTGGCCTTCTCTGCTCCAGTGGAAATAGTTCCAGTACCTTGCGTCTCACCTCATAACCATAGTTTCCCATCCCTGACATCATCCTGGCGAACCTATACTGTATGCTGTCTATGGTTTTAATGTTCTTGCTATAATGGGGCACTTAAAACTCTATACAGCACTGTGTGGCCTAACCAATGCTATGTACAATTTTGTCATTACGTCTTTACTTTTTGCCCCTATTTTATTTACGTGCACTCACATTTGGGAGGGAGTTATTATTTGAAACCCTATGTGTCTCTGTTCATCCACACCCTTTTGCATCTTCCCATTGGGTGTATCCTCCCATTCCTTGCTTTTCCTCCCAGAATGTATCGTCTCACATTTATTTGCATTAAGTTGTGTCTGCCCCAGGCTACTTATTCCACGTGTCTGTCTTCCTGAAGTCTTTTTGCAGACCTCCTTGCTATTTGCCAAACCACCTCCTTCTGTGCTGTCGGCAAATTGGAGATTGTGTTCTCTATATCCAAGTCCAAATTATCTATATATACTGAGAACAAAAGTAGACCCAGGACTGACCCATATAGTACACCACTCATTTAGTCTGCTGTAGCTGACCTGATATTGTGATGTCCATTTATGATTCATAACATTACATAATATTTGTTTCCAATTATTGAAGCTTTAAAGTAGTTATCTCTACAGACTGAAATAATTTAGATTCCAATTTCTTTTAGCGACTCAGTAGCTTTTCCAAATGCTGCTAACTTTTATGCTTGATTAGCTGGGGCATGGTATTTGAATATTACCTTTCAAGATCACAAGGTGAGGAAGGCTATTATTAGCTCATCCTTCCAGAAGGACCCTGCAGTCCATCCTGCATCAGAAAATCCAACTGTTACTCAAATGATTCCAAAGTTTCCACCTCCACTGCCTTAACTTGGAACTCCTTTCCATATGTTGATCATTCCTTGTGTGAAGAACAACTTCCTGGCATCAGTCCTAAATTTCCATTTTACTAGTTTGAACTTTTATACCCTTGAGCTGCTCCCATGATTCGGTTTGAAGTAATGTTCTGATTCTTCCTTTTCCATAATATTTATGAACTTGTATAACTCTAAGGTCATGTTATAGTCATCTCCTTTCAAGGCTGAAAAGCCTAAGTTTCTCCAGTCTCTCCTCATTCCTCTGATGCTAAGGCTCCTCTCTGAACTGCCTACAAGGCCCAATGTCTCTCTTGTGTCCCGGTGACCAGAACTGTGTACGGTACTCAAGCTGTGGTCAGACCAAAGCACTACGCCATTTGAGTAGGACTTTCCATAACATGTAGTTCACTGTAATTCAGCATTCTGTTTGCTTTGTTGATCGCTGCTCTGCAGTAGTTGGACATGTTAAATGTCAAATATACTAAAATCCCTAGATCTCTTTCAACTCCCCCCTAAGCTATTGGCACCATTCATGGAGAATGTGTGTTACCCACCTTACTTCCTGTAAGCAGTCCCTTACACTCACCCTTCTTGAATTCACACTTCTGCTCACCATAAATATTTTGAGAGACTCAATTTGTATCTCTTTAACTGCCTCCTCACAATCAACTACCTCTCCTAGTTTACATTGTGAACTTACTTGACTCCAGGATACACTGGTCCACTTGGATATTGTGGTGGAGGGGGGAGAAATAGACGTGGGAATAACTTAGTTGAGGTTCCAGTCAACACAAGTTTCTCTTGGTTTGAGTTTATACGGTTTATAATTTTTTTGGACCCATGTTCAGGAAACAGTGTGTGCTCCTGTCTGGACTAGTTAATTGGTGAATTTGGTATATGAATAGATGCTTCCAAGAATTGGTTTTAACTTTTCCCATTCTTTTTCTATGCTTATATTCAGGTTCAGGAAAGTCTTTCTCAATGATGGGCAGTGTTGACCTACCAGGCCTTATACCTCGTCTCTGTGGTGCATTGTTTGGAAGAGTCTCAAAGGAGGAAAATGAATCTCACACATTTAAAGTAGAAGTGTCATTTATGGAGATCTATAATGAAAAAGTCCGGGACCTCCTTGATCCAAAAGGGTGAGTACTAACTGAAATGTCGTCTTAGTTTGTTTTCACCATTATCTTTGGGTAAATATGTGGCTGGCTATTCTAACATTTTACCTCCAAGGCTGAAAAATCATTTGCTATTACAGTAATAGTGTATTAACTGTAATAAAGCATTTTAAGCTGAAAAATACTTACAGGAACATTGGCCCGATATTGGCGGGAAGCAAGCGCGGTTGAAGGGGGGAAACCCGTAAATTCCTTGGATGCGGAGGTCCTTCCGAATTTAATGGCAGAACCTCATTATCGTTTTTTAAATTCCATTTCCCTTCCCAGCGGCCGGACAGATTGACAGGCTGTCTGGCTGCCTGGCAGGAAAGCCAGTGGCAGGAGCTGCAGCCGGGTACCATTGGGGATGATCCCCAGCAATCGGGAAAGTTCTGGGCTTAGTGTGGGTTGGGGGTGGGGGGTGGTCGGAGCAAAGTAATCGGGAGGCAAGGAAAGATCGGGGTTTGGAGGTGGGGGAGGGGGTTGGCCGATCGCGGGGCAAGTGGATCTAGATTGTGCGGAGGGGGGGTGGGGGTCGGCCGATAGCGGCAGCGTGGCAAGGCCGCGATCGGCAGAAGGTTTACTTGAGAGGCCGGGGGGAGCACTCCTGCTCCTTCTGGCTTGCAAGGAGTGTTCTAAAAAGCACTTACCTTCTGGAACCGACCACTCCCGTCTCCATTTTTCTGCTAGGTTTCCCGAGCCCTGGGAAACCCGGCTGGCAACGGTTAAATTTAAATCAGGCTTCCAATTGCACTGTGGGAGCCTGATTTAAATATTATAATGAAGTCTCCCGCCTCTCCAAGACGGGACACAGACACAGCTTGCGTCCCGTAGCCATAAAAACGACAATGGATGCGTTCCCTGATATTTAATTTTTAACCACCCCCCCCCCCCAGTTATGGGAGGGTTAATACGACCCCATTACTTCTATGCTCTCCCTGCCTTCCATGGCCTGTTTTGTTTTTAATCTACTTGTTTTTTTTCTTTCCTTCTTCTCACTAGTTCTTACAGACAATTTTTTTTCTCTGTTCCTTCCTATTGTGAAAGCAATTAGCTCCTTGCTGGGTTATAATACCTCAGGATCATGTTACCCTCTGATACTTTGGGCGGGGAGCCATTATTTATGTGGGAGCCCCTAGTAATAGTGTTTTAGTTTACGTGCTACCATTGGATTCAACGCCAATTTCAAAACCCACCTCTTCGACCAGAGAACTCCTCTAATCTCTCCTTGCCTGGTTTGCTATCTGTTTTCCTTGTTCTTTCTGTGACATACCATGTGAGACAGTTTTTATTTTAAAGTTGTTAACATAAATATGGGGCTTTTTGTGGTAGTGGTGTCTTGTTGATAGTGTGTGTTGGCAGACAATTTGATTGCTTGGGGCATCACGGTCCAGCCTGATTCTATTGGTCCCCTCCGCCCCAGTGTCCATATGTGTACACTCAGTGAAGGCTGTTAGATTGCAGGAGCTTTGGCTGGTGTTGTCCTCCCCAACCCCAGGCGTGTTGAGGCCAATTTTAGCACCTAACTCAGCACAGGCCAATGATCGAGCCTGGGACCTTCCTGGTCAGTATGGCTCAGTAACTCACTGGATAAAATCGCTGACCCCGTCGGGTGAGGCTCTCCATTATCTCTTTTCTATCTGGGAAATCTATCTTCTTCACCAACCCCTGTCCCTTTTTGGAGTCGGGACCACATTTAAAATCAGTTTCTGAAAACTCTCTCTTCTTGGCCAATGAGAAGATAAATTAGTGAAGTTTAACCTGATGTCATTAGAACTAAAGAGTGGATCTTATTGCATATTTCTCAGCAAACTCTGGGGAGGGGAAAGCAGAGGATGAGATTACTCGATGGCCGAGGTGGGCAGATGCCCAAGAACAAGTCATCTTATTTGCGTTATGTTTACCAATTTGAATTTTAAAAGCTGACTAAAGTTTCCATTTCAAAAGAAAAATTCCAAAGCCAAGGAATGAACATTTGTTTAGAGTAATGAACCCTCAGATTATTTTGTTCTTCTATCCCATTTGTAAGGTTAGGTTCAGAGGTGAACATTAACTGATATGGTGCTGAACCGATCATGTTACGGGGGTGCGATACCCCTGCAATTTTTATCTTAAGTAGATCCAGTTTACCCAGGGCTTATAAAAATGTCAATTCTGACAGGTAAGTGACTACATAGTACAAGTTAATGAGCATGTTTTATTTAAAAGAAACCTTCACTCAGCTAGTGATTAATTTTTCCCAATTCTAATGGAAGACTGCTGGCTTATAAGAACAATTCAGACTGGGGTCACTGTTTTATAGGCACAGTTCAGAGTTTGATGCAAGCACTTTAATCAACAGATTAACTTGAATCTGGCAGTGCAGTTCTTCATGATGATAGCTAATTAATGTTTGCATAAACCAGTAAATGCACAGGGTATAGCAAACATGAATTTTTGAGCAGACTTTTGTATACCTTGCTGTTAAACAATCTACCCAGTCCTGAGGAATTCAGTGTATTTATTTTATACCCTATCGACAATTGAAGGTACACTGTTTAGAGCTAGCTTAATGTCTTCAGCTTCTTGGTACCTAGAATCTCTCTTAGTTGTTTTTTGTTTGAAATTCCCTTTGGCCCATAGAGGGATTGAATCCGCGACTCAACCAACTGAACTAATTGGCCAGCCGCTGGCTTCACAACCTCTTGTAGTACTGTTTGAGATGTTGTCTTTGTTCCTGTTGACTCATAAAACCCTGACCTGTTCATGACAATGATTGTCTCACAAGTCATCAGGTTGTGGGGGGGGGGGAAGGCTTCCACTGTTCCTCTCTTTTCAATCTCTGCCCCCCCCCCCCCAAAAAAATCGGGTGATTGCACTTAACGGTAGAAGGAAGGCATTGAATTGGCTGCAGCGTTGGTTGAAGAACTTGGACATTTTAAAAGAACATCACACAGCGCATGATGGACACAATATATTCATGTACACAAGTCATGCTTGTGTGGTGAATCAAGGACGGAACTGAACTTGATGTTTTAAATTAGGAAGTTCATGCATTTCTTTCCAGAAGGCTCTCTGATTTGGCTGAATTGCCTTGGTATCCTGACATCGGTAACACCAAGAAGACTATAAAGGATCCAGTACTGCTGATTGAGACAAGTACATAGAATTGTGTGTGTTTTACTTGAACAGCTGGTTAAAAGGAATGTTTTGCTTGATTTGTAGGTTTCCCTGTTAAGAGGCTATTGCAATTCATAGAATCGTACTGCACGTCGTTCAGCATTGTTCACCATTCAGCCTATCATGCCTGTGCTGGCTCTTTGAAAGAGCTATCCAATTAGTCCCACTCCCCTGCTCTTTCCCATAGCCCTAGAATTATTTTCTTTCCAAGTATATATCCAATTCTCTCTTGAAAATTATTATTGAATCTGTTTCCACCACCCTTTCAGACAGCGCCTTCCAGATCATCATAACTCGCTGTGTAAAAAGAATTCCCCTTATCTCCCCCCTGGTTCTTCATCTATTTATCTTAAATCTGTGTCTTCTGGTTACCAACTGTCCTGCCACTGCAAACAGTTTCTCCCTACCTACTCTAACAAAACCCATCATAATTTTGAACACCTCTATTAAATCTCAACTTAACCTTCTCTGCTCTAAGGAGAACAATCCCAGCTTCTCTACTTTTTTTGAAATTGGATAAATATCTTAATGTAAACTAAGAGTCTTATGTATTTACTGTAAGCTATAAAGTCAGTATTTAGGAGATTGTATCTCCATCTACTGTGGGAAAAATGAAGGGTTTACTTTGACCATGTGTTTAAATTGCAGCCAACTGTGCCATGGGTTTTATCAGTTTCAAGCTGCTGCTGAGTGACCAACCTTGCAGAGGCAGAACATCTTGCCTGTCATAGCTGCATGTTTCTGCCCTCCCAATGGCAGTTACTCATTTTAGGAATTGAACAGAGAGCAAGCTATGTGCAAAATGTTTATCTTGTTTCGGCATCCTCTACAGAATGGATAGAGATAAGTGGTTATGTTGGGGCATCAGCCTCTGGGAGAAATAAGTTCAAAAGGAGTTGCGCTGATGTCATTTTCATTTTCTTTTTCGTTTACTTACTACACATGGTGACTAATAGACCTACGCTGATCATAAATAATTCTTGAAGAATAAATATATACAGACCTGACATCAGTCTGTCTGTGTTGCGCATAGTGCACGTTACATTTTAAATTAGAATGCCACACAATGACTAGTTCAAATAACCACATTCTGCTCCGTTAACTGTTTATTTGCTAATATATCTAGAGAGCTAAGAAAGGGTAACACTACAAATTAGAAAGAAATAAACTTCACCTTTTCAAACAATCTATTTTGTTTTAAAAACCCAACCAATTATATCATACAAATTTTTTAAAACCAGTTTCATTGGCCATCTTGATATCTGACCACTCCAGTAAATCTCTGTATAAATAATATAAACAAGTAAAAAAAATTAAATAATTCTCAAAGAAATCCCAAACCTCATTTTACCTTAGAAATACCTGTAGCAACCTCCTTCTACATAGACCTGTCCCTTTCTCTGGGGCCTCTTTCCAGAGTTTGAAATTCTTACCTGGGTTTTCCTGCCGATATTTCCCATGTTTTGGGTATGTTGAACCTCAGTTTGAAGCCTGTGGTAATTATCAAACCTTACTCCTGGCAAAATTCTCTTATTCTCCGCTGAAGTGTTAACTTAATAGCTATCCTGCTTCAGAAGGTCGTGCATTTTGAGCCGTATTATAGATTTAAGCAAGTAATCAAGGCTGACGCATGAGTGCAGTGAGAGTCTATCAGCTGAGATGTTAAACTTAGGCCCCATCCATTTACCTAGATGGATGTAGAACACCTCATGGCACTATTCAAAGAAGAGGCTGGAGTTCTCTAGTTGTCCTAGCCAAAATTCCTCCTTCAGCCAACACTGCTTGTGGGACCTTGCTGTGTGCATAATTGGCTGCTGCGTTTGCTTACTTAGCAATAGGGATTACATTTCAAAAAGTAATTCACAGACTGTAAAGCACATGGGATTGTCCTTAAGGCGTGATAAGGCGCTACATAGATGCACAATATTTCTTGCTGAAAGTGCAAAATCTTGTCTGCAGTTTGTACATCACAACTTATTTCTGAAATTTCCACTGCCAGAAGGAAGTTTTATTACCTGGATGAGTTTCACTTGTGATCACAAGATCTGGGAATTTGGCTGGTCTGCAGCTTCTGCTCAGCATCCAACCTCATTACTTTTTGCGCAAAGAAGTTTCTGCTGACAATTTCCCTAAACATTAGGGAGAGACATGCTCTCCACCAGTTTGAGCTTATATCAGCTTGTACTAGTATCCCGGCCTACCCTGAGGCAGTGCTCCGAATTAACCTAATCTATGCAGTTTAAGGTATTGCATATTTCTATAAACTCCTCTCTCTGTCATACCTTTACAAGGCTAATGGCCCCCAGTGATTACTTACACCTATAATCCTTTGACACCTGCATTGAGCCTTATTATTCTTCTCTCCCAGCAGAAGCAATTGTCAAGCACCTCTTCAAATATGACTGAAGAGTTTAGAAAGGGAAATGAGGCCACAGTATCTAAAATTGCCATTTGAAAACCCAACCCATTGACGTGGAAGGAATTTTGCAGATGGATAAAAATAATTGCTCTGTTCTAGAGAAATTATTCCAATCTTGCAATTTCTTTGAAAGTGGTGTTTAAAAAGAAACTCTCATCCATTAAATAAAGGAGTGAGATCTCAAAAGAAATAATTGTATTTCATAATCTGTTATTTCCTATTCTCTAATTGTAGTGGAAAATTCAAGGAAGAGAGCAATTTACTCATTCCCCTTTTAATTAATGGAGTGTGTAATTCCTTGTAATTTAACTTCTGAACAGTTTTTGAAACTAATACCTTTTTAATGTGGGTGTTATAACTTGTGGTGTGTGTTGGGTATATATTTATACAGTTTATGGAGAATTCCTTACAAACACTTAGGTAACTGTAAAAATGGAAAGGAAATTACCAAGCCATAGGCCACTTGAGGTTTTTTTATTTTCATATTTGTGGTTGTGTCAACAGGAAATGTATTAGAATTCAAAGGGTGCAATAGACCGCAATCAGTTCAGTCGGCTTATAAAGCTGGAGGTAAATGGAATGTGTGGTCCAGATCATGCTCAACTTTAATCTATTTGTAAGTTCAGATCAGAAATAATCAAACAAAAAGTAAAAAGTCCTGAATGGCGTATTGAGGAAAGTTTGTAATTCAGCATTGTGATGCTTTCTGCAGTTTCCAGTATGATGCAACCCTTTATCACTAAGGATATGTAGAAATTCAGGATGCTTTTTGTGCTTATTTTTACATATTGGTAAAACAGCAAAAGCACGTCACAGACTAGACTGGAAATCCAGTGTCCTTCGTTGATGCGAAATAACGCAACTGGTGCTGACCTAATTTAAAAACAAAAGTCACAGTGAAGTCAGCTGGGGAATGAGCTGAAGCGAACCACTCCTCCCCCGGGCTCGTCTTTCAGCGCCAGTAGGAACACCCTGTATTGCATGCTGCCTCCAGCTACAAGAGGGACCCAGGAAAAGATGGCTCGCAGATACATTCGGAGGCACGGAATTCGGTTCCTTTCTAATAGAGCACGTTGTTGGCGGAGTACTGCGTGCCCAAATGTCCCGAGTTGCCTGAAGGGTTTTTGTTATTTTGCGCTGGGTGATCTCATTCTGCCATTCCGTGAAATTCTGCTCTCAATTTGTTTAAACTGGAATCCAGATGTATTCAGTGACATTTGCTGGTTGCTCGTCAGTTTCCAGAGAGAGTGGGTGTGCAGCAAAAGCAGATTAGAATGAATCAACCCGGGGTGTGGTTCCTTCTTAACATTTAATCCAGTTTATTTTTCAGCCTTGTAAATCTTTCACGTGCTAATGAGGTGCTGAGCTGCTCGATGTGCTGCATGTACTTTTTTCTGATTCAATCACAGAACATAACATCAGCAATACAGGAAATGTTATGTTTTTTACAAGGCGTTGTTTTGAATCGGAGCTGTGTCAGATATGATGGGAATTTAACATTCGCCTTAATTCCACTAAGTTCCTTTTCATGCGGTCTGGAAAACTTGCTGGAGTTTGTTTGTGTTAGGTCATTTTTTCCAGCTGTTCAGGGTTTTGTGAAAAATAGATGGGAATTGGATCCTTGAAATAGAACATTCCTTCTTTTGTCAAAGTAAGCTATTCTTTTGCATCCCTCTCATTTTCATAAGATCGTACTCATGATTTATCCAGCCAGTCTACTGCTGTGCAGAGGTGTTCTCAATTAACTGTTTAATATTCAGCAACACGTTTGGAGAGTTACGCAACTCTGGCCCAGTTCCTAGAGCTCTTTTTGATGTGACCACCTCCCTGGGATGCATCAATGCCTCCATTTCCCCCTCCCTGGTAAAAGAGGGGCCAGCTGGAACAGCAAAAGAACAGCACCCTGCCCCAAAACGCCATTGTGCAGGACATCTCTTCCTCGCCCCCTCCCACATGTTCCCAACTTTGCCTTCTGCAAGTCACAGCTAACAAACTACCCCAAACAGTGCAGCCCACCCAGGCACATACAGCCTTGCCAGAACACTTAATGCATGCATAGGTGCATGATCGCAAAGGTATGAAGTACCATGTGAATGCAGTCTAAGCTGACTGAACTTGATCTATATGTACACATGTCTGTGTGTATATGTATGTATGAACCTGTATGTGTGCACCTGTGTACGTGCACCTATATATAAAAAGTTCTGCAATTTGTCTGTGGTGATATGGAATGGTCAGCCTTTCCCTGCTGAATTATTTTTACTGGCGCATGCAACAACATTCCAGTACCCCTCAGACTGATTTAACATTCAGTAGTTCCCACTCCGCTGCATAGTCCAGACTACAGCAACTTGCATAAATTAGCGGGTTGTACAAATAAGCCGTCTCCAATCAAATAAATGTGACTCATTAATGACTCATTGAAGCAAAAATCTGAGTTCTGGAAATCTGAAATGCAAACATAACATGCTGGAAACACACAGCAGGACAGCTAGCATGAGCCAAATTTACTGGTAATTTTTTTTGAAATGATTAGTGGAGCAATAATGGTTAAAAACACAACTTTTTTTTAATCGTGCAGAATTTGTCAAGTAAACACATGAAAATTTTAAATTTCAAGTGAGTAACATTGCTGCATCAGGCCTAGTATTTAAAATGTTGGTGGCCAGAGCAGACTGCAAATGTTAGGTCCCCACCCACATCCTAACATTCCCTGGTGTCACTCATGCTAGATTCAGTATTGAGTCTAGTATTCCAACTGTTTTTAGTAGAGGTGGGACTGGGTTATGGTTCTAACTATATTTCTAAAAATTTTAAATGCTGACCATCGTCTGTACTTGTCTGTTACAACATTTTGCGTGGGCTTTCACTATCTATCTTGGCCCATGTGAACTGTTTCTAAAGAAAATTAACTGGCTAAATTCCCCCCACTACCAAAAGAAAAAAGAGTTTAGGATTGACAGAAGTAGAAGATAGCTTGGCACAAAGTTGCTCCAGATGTTTCAAGTTTAATGACATGCTTCTCTAAATTCTTTGGTCTTGTTTCTAGTTTTAGGTGTCTGGCAGATCTCTTGGTAGTGACGTTTTGTGTGGGTTATGTGGATGTGAGATTCTGCCAGCAAATAGGTTCCACAGTAAGGTTGGATGACCAATTGAACAATGAGATGAAATGTAGGGAGTTGAGTGGGAAAGAGGAGGAACAGACTGGGGCCGGGAAAAAGGAGACAGTGGGGTTTGGAAAAAGAACGTATCAGGCCTTGGTTAAATGAATATCATCGGAAGCTTGTTTCTCTTGCTCCAAATGTATTTCATTCTCTTTCTCACTGCCTCACCTCTCTCTCCTGCAGTGTTTTCCCCCATCTCTATCTAGAAATCTCTTCCCCCAATTCTGTCTCCTACGATCTGTTCCCACTATCTTTCCCCATCTGTGTGTTTCTTTTATGCTCTTCCTCCCATGACCTCTGTGCCACCTGCCCATCTCTTTGTCTGTTCGAAATGTGGGTGAAAGGGCTGGGATTGCCCCATATTTCTCTCCCTCATATCTTTCCTATGTCTTGCTCCTACAGATTTGTAGGAGTGATTTTACTTGTGACTGATGGCTGGGCATAAGGAAGCATGGCGGAGAAATGACAGAAAATGCTCCTAACAGTAGGAGGCAGACTTCAATGACAGACCCTGGGTCTCAAGTCTGTGATCTGCTGATATGAAGGTGAACCTATGACGACACCTGTTGGACCATATGCGTACGTTCACTCATGATGGATGATAACCATTCTAAATGACTTTACGGTTTTAACCCTAAAAGACTTCCATTTTAGGTGTACCAGGGAAAATTGTTTCTTTTTATTCATTCATGGGATGTGGGCGTCGCTGGCGAGGCCGGCATTTATTGCCCGTCCCTAATTGCCCTTGAGATGATGGTGGTGAGCAGCCTTCTTGAACCGCTGTAGTCCGTGTGGTGACTGTTCTCCCACTGTGCTGTTAGGAAGGGAGTTCCAGGATTTTGACCCAGCGACGATGAAGGAACGGCGATATATTTCCAAGTCGGGATGGTGTGTGACTTGGAGGGGAACGTGCAGGTGGTGGTGTTCCCATGTGCCTGCTGCTCTTGTCCTTCTAGGTGGTAGAGGTCGCGGGTTTGGGAGGTGCTATCGAAGAAGCCTTGGTGAGTTGCTGCAGTGCATCCTGTGGATGGTACACACTGTAGCCACTGTGCGCCGGTGGTGTAGGGAGTGAATGTTTAGGGTGGTGGATGGGGTGCCAATCAAGCGGGCTGCTTTATCTTGGATGGTGTCGAGCTTCTTGAGTGTTGTTGGAGCTGCATTTATCCAAGCAAGTGGAGAGTATTCCATCACACTGCTGACCTGTGCCTTGTAGATGGTGGAAAGGCTTTGGGGAGTCAGGAGGTGAGTCACTCGCCACAGAATACCCATCCTCTGACCTGCTCTTGTAGCCAAGTGTTTATATGGCTGGTCCAGTTAAGTTTCTGGTCAATGGTGACCCCCAGGATGTAGATGATGGGGGATTCGGCGATGGTAATGCCATTGAATGTCAAGGGGAGGTGGTTAGACTCTCTCTTGTTGGAGATGATCATTGCCTGGCACTTACCTGGCGCGAATTTTACTTGCCACTTATGAGCCCAAGCCTGGATGTTGACCAGGTCTTGCTGCATGTGGGCTCGGACTGCTTCATTATTTGAGGGGTTGCGAATGGAACTGAACACTGTGCAATCATCAGTGAACATACCCATTTCTGACCTTATGATGGAGGGAAGGTCATTGATGAAGCAGCTGAAGATGGTTGGGCCTAGGACACTGCCTTGAGGAACTCCTGCAGCAATGCCCAGGGGCTGAGATGATTGGCCTCCAACAACCACTGCCATCTTTCTTTGTTGTAAACAATTTTACAACACCAAGTTATAGTCCAACAAATTTATTTTTAATCCCACAAGCTTTCGGAGGCTTCCCCCTGCCTCAGGTGGTGTGGAATTTCCACACCACCTGAGGAAGGGGGAAGCCTCCGAAAGCTTGTGGGATTAAAAATAAATTTGTTGGACTATAACTTGGTGTTGTAAAATTGTTTACAATTGTCAACCCCAGTCCATCACCGGCATCTCCACATCATCTTTCTTTGTGCTCGGTATGACTCCAGCCACTGGAGAGTTTTCCCCCTGATTCCCATTGACTTCAATTTTACTAGGTCTCCTTGGTGCCACACTAGGTCAAATGCTGCCTTGATGTCAAGGGCAGTCATTCTCACCTCACCTCTGGAATTCAGCTCTTTTGTCCATGTTTGGACCAAGGCTGTAATGAGGTCTGGAGCCGAGTGGTCCTGGCAGAACTAGAGGGGCAGCTATTTCTGGAGCACACGTCTTCAGCACGACAGCTGGGATGTTGTCGGGGCGCATAGCCTTTGCTGTATCCAGTGCACTCAGCCGTTTCTTGATATCACGTGCAGTGAATCGAATTGACTGAAGACTAGCTTCTGTGATGATGGGGATTTTGGGAGGAGGCCGAGATGGATCATCCACTCGGCACTTCTGGCTGAAGATGGTTGCAAACGCTTCAGCCTTGTCTTTTGCACTCATGTGCTGGACTCCGCCATCATTGAGGATGGGGATGTTTGCAGAGCCTCCTCCTCCCGTTAGTTGTTTAATTGTCCACCACCATTCACGACTGGATGTGGCAGGACTGTAGAGCTTTGATCTGATCCGTTGGTTGTGGAATCGCTTAGCTCTGTCCATAGCATGTTGCTTCCGCTGTTTAGCATGCATGTCGTCCTGAGTTGTAGCTTCACCAGGTTGGCACCTCATTTTTAGGTACGCCTGGTGCTGCTCCTGGCATGCTCTTCTACACTCCTCATTGAACCAGGGTTGATCCCCTGGCTTGTTGGTAATGGTAGAGTGAGGAATATGCTGGGCCATGAGGTTACAGATTGTGCTGGAATACAATTCTGCTGCTGCTGATGGCCCACAGTGCCTCATGGATGCCCAGTTTTGAGCTGCTAGATCTGTTCTGAATCTATCCCATTTAGCACGGTGGTAGTGCCAGACAACACGTTGGATGGTGTCCTCAGTGCGAAGATGGGACTTCATCTCCATGAGGACTGTGCGGTGGTCACTCCTACCAGTACTGTCATGGACAGATGCATTTGCGACAGGTAGATTGGTGAGGACGAGGTCAAGTAAGTTTTTCCCTCGTGTTGGTTTGCTCACCACCTGCTGCAGGCCCAGTCTGGCAGCTATGTCCTTCAGGACTCGGCCAGCTCGGTCAGTAGTGGTGCTACCGAGCCACTCTTGGTGATGGACATTGAAGTCCGTTAAAGAACGTTGTTATAATTTTTTTCCCTCTTCTTACCAATTTTCCCCTCTGACTCCTTTCCTGAATGTGGAGATGCCGGTGATGGACTGGGGTTAACAATTGTAAACAATTTTACAACACCAAGTTATAGTCCAACGATTTTATTTTTAATCCCACAAGCTTTCGGGGACTTTCCCCTTCCTCAGGCGGTGTGGAAAACCGCCTGAGGAAGGGGAAAGCCCCCGAAAGCTTGTGGGATTAAAAATAAAATCGTTGGACTATAACTTGGTGTTGTAAAATTGTTTACAATTCCTTTCCTGAAGGTATTGGCTCATGGGATATGGTTCCATTGATGTGGGTTACCCTCTGGTATCTTAACTCCATCTACCTGCCTTTAACCCTAACCTTTAATACCCTTACCTAACAAATATATCAACCTCAGTTTTGAAATTTTCAATTGACCTTGCCTTAACAGCTTTTTTGGGGAGAGTTTTCCAGATTTCCACTACCCTTTGTGTGAATAAGTGCTTTTTGACATCACCTTTGAATGGCCCAGCTCTAATTTTAAGGTTATGCCCCCTTGTTCTGGACTCTCCCATCAGAGGAAATAGTTTCTCTCCATCTATGCTATCAAATCCTTTAATCATCTTAAACTCTTCAATTAGATCACCCCTTAATTGTCTATATTCAAGGAAATACAAGCCTAGTCTATGGAAGCTGTCCTCATAATTTAACCATTTTAGCCCTGGTATCATTCTGGTGAATCTGTGCTGAACACCCTCCAAGGCCAGTATATCCTTCCTGAGGTGCAGTGTCCAGAACTGAATGCAGTACTCCAGATGGAGGCTAATCAGAGCTCTGTACAACCAAAGCAGAACTTCCACCCCTTTGTATTCCAGCCCTCTTGAGGTAAAAGCCAACATTCCATTAGCCTTTTAAATTATTTTTTGTCCCTGTCCACTAGCTTTTGATGATTTCGATACTAGGACCCCTAAATTTCTCTGCTCACTACCATTCCTAGTTTCTCAGCATTTAGAAAATACTCTGATCTATATTTTTTTTAACTCCAAACCTCACAGTTTCCCTCATTGAACTCCATCTGCCACAGTTTTGCCCACTCACTTAATCTAACAATGTCCTTTTGCAACTTTCTGCACACATCTAAACTATTTACTGTGCCACCTAACTTAGCGTCGTTAGCAAACTTAGATATAAGGCTGTCTATTCCTTCATCCAAGTCATTTATAAATATAGTGAAATGCTGAGGCCCCAGTACAAATCCCTGGGCGACACCACTAGTCACATCCTGCAAATTTGAGTACATACCCATTATCCCTACTCTGTTTCCTACCTCCTAACCAATTCCCTATCCAAGTCAATAGGTTGCCTCTAATTACATGCGCTCTCATCTTTGTTAACAGTCTCTTACGTGGAACCTTGTCGAGTGCCTTCTGGAAGTGCATATAAATATCTGCAGGAGACGGGAAGAGGAGAATCACAGTCAAGCTCAATCCCATTCTCATCCAATGTCTATCCATGCACACGCTCTCTTGAGAAGGGAGTGTTGGATCAGGACCAGGAGCTCAAACTCTGCCCTGTTTTTTTCCCCCTAACCCAGGTGGCCAAAATTTCTAATACCTTCTAGGTCTTAGCAAGACATTCTATGATCTTATCTATGTTGGTAATCTGAAGTCACAGTCCTTACTGAGCTCAGAGGTTAATTCTGTGCTCCACGTTGACCCTGGCTTAAAGTAGATCATCCCCAAAGATCACTGTCTACTCCCGTCGATTTGCCATTGCATCCATGTGCCTTTTGGGGTTCCTGCTGCACCAGTTCCTTTTGCAGAAAGTTAATTTTTAAATTGCAATATTTGCATGCAAGTATTGTCCTTCACAAAATTTGCTGGGGATGAGCCCAGTATATCCAAGTCATCACCATGTTGACTGTAAACTTGACAGCTGCACCCTGTCATATGTTGCATCCTGAATTACTCTGCTGAATTAAGGCATTAGAATGGGGTAGAAATGTCGAACCAGCTTTTCAGAAATTGGATTCAGTTTTTTTCTGGTTTGGGGGGAGGGGTGGGTGCGGGTGGGGATGTAATTCAAATGTAACGTTTGAGCCTTGTAATCTAGTCTGATGTGTGAGTTCAGACAAAAATATTGCTTTGTTGTGGAAATCTGAATTGCTGCCGGAAGTTTGGTCTTCGTTTTGCCTTCTCTCCATCATTTATAGAGGAAGTGTGCTTATTTTTGGCAAATTACTCAATTTTGGCCTTGATGATTGCTGTGTGCAGTGGGTGGCAGTAAGGCACAATGCATAGTGAAAATTGCTATGTTCAAACTACAGACTGGTATAACTGTTCATTTTGAAGCTATCCTGAGGTGCTGAGGAAAGCAATAACCTTTATAGAGGTTGTATATTCAGGGTGTTTATACAGAAAACTTCATATGTGGTGCGGTCATTTAAGTAGCGATCTTCTTTTGAAGTATTTGCAAATATGCAGAAATGTTTTTTTCGTAGCCATACTTTTGCAGCAAAGAGATCACTCATACCCTGGGAGTGGAGCTTTGCTGTATTCAGTTATGTGTTTTTTTCAGTTGCGCAGCGGTGGTTATTAGTGTGTGGGTGGTTACTAAATCTTTTGACTGAAAACAAACATTCCTGAGAAAGGAATGCCGATGTTCTGTTAGTCAGGATAATGGGGATGAGCATGAATTGAAGCCAAGAATCGCAGCTCCTGCAAACTGCTTGATTTGATGCAGCCGAACCAGCCAAAATCAGCTGCGATAAGCTCATATTTCTTAATGATGAGAGAGAAGTCACTTCTTTAGCATTCTTCTACACAAAAGACAAACATGGATGTTTGCTTTTTATTGTTAACCGTACTGTTGGGAGCTCGATAGATATGGATCAGCTTCGATTGAACTGTATAAGAGGCTGAACTGAGCCTTAAATGATTTAGAGATTTTAAATGTGTTTTTTTTTTAGAATCAGAAAAAACGGCAGATATCCATTTGGACGTAATTGACTTTCCAGTGATTCACTTTATTTTTTTCATACAACTCTGAACTAAATTTATTTTTTGTTCAAACCTTGACCTTTCCCCACACAACCCCCACACCCTTTTCTTTTTTTGCTTATAGAGCCTCTTACTTTTGGGTGCTCTCCATGAAGTACAGATGACTTCCCAGTGGCTGTCAGCAAGTGGTTAACCACAGAAGTGTGTATCCAAGGATGCTGGCTGCTTTTTTTTCTTTTGTCCTGCCCCTTCTCCCTTTCCCACAAAATGGTGCCCAGATTTTATTTGGCAAAACATATTCTTGGTTTTTATCAACTAACTTGCACAAAAACTGTAAGCCTTTGGGGGTCTTCCAAACTGCCTCTTCCTCCCCCAGTGCCCCGGAATGAAGCATGGAAAAGACTAGGTTGAACCTGATGCTCGAACCAGGGCAACTGGGCAGGTGAAAGGAGTATCAGTGGGGAGAGCATTTTGGTGGTAGTGATCATAATTCAGTTAGATTTAGCATAGTTATGGAAAAGGGTAAAGACAGAACAGGAGTAAAAGTTCTAAATTGGGGAAAGGCCAATTTTACTAAGCCAAAAAGTGATTTAGCAAAAGTGGAGTGGAAACAGCTACTTGAAGGTGAATCAGTATCAGAGCAGTGGGAGGCATTCAAGGGGTAGATTCAAGGGGTTCAGAGTAAACATGTTCCCACAAAGAAAAAGGGTGAGACTGCCAAATCTAGAGCCGCCTGGATGACAAGCAGCATACAGATTAAGACCAGGCAAAAAAGGGAAGCTTATGTCAGACACCAAGACCTCAATACTGCAGAAAGCCTGGAGGAGTATGGAAAGTACAGGGGTAAAATTAAAAAGGAAATTGGGAAAGCAAAGGGAGGGCATGAAAAAGTACTGGCAAGTAAAATTAAGGAAAACCCAAAGCTGTTTTATAAATACATAAAGAGCAAGAGAATAACTAAGGAAAGAGTAGGGCCTATTAGAGACCAAAAAGGTAACCTATGTGTGTGGAGGCGGAAGACATGGGTATGTTTCTTAATGAATACTTTGCGTCTGTCTTCACAAAAGAGAGGGACGATGCAGCGATTGTAGTTGAGAAGGAGTGTGAAATATTGGATGGGATAAACATAGTGAGAGAGGAAGTATTAAGGGGTTTAGCATCTTTGAAAGCAGATAAATTACCAGGCCCGGATGAAATGTATCCCGGGCTGTTAAAAGAAGCGAGGGAAGAAATAGCAGAGGCACTGTGACCATAATTTTCCGATCCTCCCTGGCTACAGGCATGGTGCTGGAGGATTGGAGGACTGCTAACATTGTACCGTTGTTTAAAAAGGGAGAAAAGGATAGACCTAGTAATTACAGGCCAGTCAGCCTAACCTCGGTGGTGGGCAAATTATTGGAATCAATTCTGAGGTACAGTATAAACCGTCATTTAGAAAGGCACAGATTAATGAAGGACAGTCAACAAGGATTTGTTAAGGGAAGGTCGTGTCTGACTAACTTGAATGAATTTTTTGACGAGGTAACAAGGAGGGTCAATGAGGGTAGTGCTTTTGATGTGGTCTACATGGATTTTAGCAAGGCTTTTGACAAGGTCCCACATGGCAGACTGGTCAAAAAAGTAAAAGCCCATGGGGTCCAAGGGGAAGTGGCAAATTAGATCCAAAATTGGCTCAGTGGCAGGAAACAAAGGGTAATGGTCGACACGTGTTTTTTGGGACTGGAAGGCTGTTTCTAATGGGCTTCCACAGGGCTCAGTACTAGGTCCCTGCTTTTTGTGGAATGTATTAATGATTTAGACTTAAATGTAGGGGGCATGATTAAGAAATTTGCAGATGATACGAAAATTGTCCGTGTGGTTGATAGTGAGGAGGAAAGCTGTAGACTGCAGGAAGATGTCAATGGACTGGTCAGGTGGGCAGAAAAATTGGCAAATGGAATTCAATCCAGAGAAGTGTGAGGTAATGCATTTGGGAGGTCAAACAAGACAAGGGAATGCACAATAAACAAGAGGATACTAAGAGGTGTCGACGAAGAGAGGGACCTTGGAGTGCATGTCCACAGATCCCTGAAGGTAGCAGGCTAGGTAGATAAGGTGGTTAAGAAGGCATATGGTATACTTTCCTTTATTAACTGAGGCATAGAATATATGAGCAGGGAGGTTATGCTAGAACTGTATAAAACACTAGTTAGGCCACAGCTAGAGTACTGTGTATAGTTCTGGTCACCACATTACAGGAAAGATGTGATTGCACTAGAGAGGGTACAGAGGAGATTTACGAGTATATTGCCAGTACTGGAGAATTTTAGCTATGAGGAAAGATTGGATAGGCTGGGGTTGTTTTCTTTGGAACAGAGGATGCTGAGGGGAGATTTAATTGAGGTGTATAAAATTATGAGGGGCCTAGATAGTGTAGAAAGGGAGGACCTATTTTCCTTAGCAGGGAGGTCATTAACCAGGGGACATAGATTTAAAGTAATTGGTAGGAGGATTAGATGGGAGCTGAGGAAAATCTTTTCACAGAGAGGATGGCGGGGGTCTGGAACTCACTACCCGAAAGGGTGGTAGAGGCAGAAACCCTCAACTCATTTTAAAAAGAAGTACTTGGAGGTGCACCTGAAGTGCTGTGACCTACAGGGCTACGGACCAAGTGCTGGAAATTGGGATTAGGCTGGGTAGCTCTATTTTGACCGGCACAGACACGATGGGCTGAATGGCCTCCTTCTGTTCCATAAATTTTCTGTGTTTCTAACTGATTCACGGTGACTGATGTCAAATTCTGTTTTTATTGACATGGAATTCAAGAATTTTTACTGGTGTATTGCAAATTGCATGCTGAGATACCGTCCCTTTTTCCATAAAAAACATAAATTAATGGCTGTGAACCGGACCATCGATTTGGGAAGGGTAATGTTTTCAGTTACAGCTGTTTGTAATTGTTGCCAAAGGTTAATTTTTGTGTATAAATGTTCTAGAATCATTATTAGGCCATTTTTCTGAGTTCTGCATTGTTCTTGTATATAAATGAGATTAATATTTTAGTATTATTTTAACTATTTAAAGTATTTTCCTTTCTTAGGAGTCGGCACAGCCTGAAAGTTAGAGAGCATAAAGTGTTGGGCCCCTATGTAGATGGCTTATCCCAGCTGGCTGTTACTTGTTTTGAGGTAAGTACGTGCATTAAATATTCCATTTTTGGCCTGAATATTAAATGATTCATGTTTAAGTTAAAACAGCGTCAGCGTTTCTGTAGAATAATCAGCTACAGTAGTGGTTAGTGCTCCCTCTGTGTGGTTTGTAAATTTTATAAGGAGAGATCTGCACCACATCTGCTAGGATTTTTAGTACAAAGAATTGGCTCTAGCTCTGCAGATCTAGCTAAATATTCTGTATATTCATGAACACCTCAGTATTGTTGAGATCAAAGAACTTCTGCAGATCTATAACATTTTTTAGGCGTGTCTTAATGTTTACTAAAAAGATAATTGTAATTCTCAGCCTTTCTGTTTGTATTTTTAATATATCATTCACGAAATGCTTATGGGTGTCATGTATAATGGACTTTTTGTATTGGGAAAAAACAGAATCTGAAAGGCCTTAGATTGCTCCTTGATGGAGTTGCAGCCTACATTTGAAGTGCTGACAGCTCTTTTGAAAAACAAATGTGTGCAAAGATATTGGGCTTGGTTTAGAAATGCTGATAAGTACACAGTGATGTGTTTCAAAATTCATGTCTCCAGGCTTTTTCCCAGGCGTGGATTAGTGCCATCTTGTCTAACTGTAAAGCAGACTACTGTTTATTCTCGTTAAGCTTTCTTAATACACCATTTGATCTTGGAATATGTTGAAGTTAAAAATTCATTTAAGGTTCATTATTTGAGGAACACATAGTAAATTTGATCACTTATGACTGCAGATTTTTAAAAAAAGGATTAGAAAAGCAACTGAAGGGGTGGACAAGTGACATGCTCTCAGGCCTCTGTGTATACTGCTGTAATCAGCTGCCAGGAGGTGCATGTCAACAGACTGGTATGATTCTTTCTCTGATTAGTTTTTTCCTCCTCTTCTGGGGAAATGCCTGGCCTTTGGTTGATTCCACATAATATCATTGAGAGAAGAAAATTAGCCATGTGAGAGATGATTCGATGAAACCACATTTGATCTGTGCGGCCATAGACTTGATGCTCTTACACACTGTACCACCTAACAGTATGATGTATGTGGCTACGATCTCTTCCCCTGATCACTCTCATTTCTGAAGAAACAGTGGAAGCTAACTGAGCTATTTTTTCACAGAATTTCCCAAAGACGATCTCTTATTGATGGTGCCTTTCCCTGCCACTGAGCACCGCGTGATCTTTTGTGTTTTTATGGTGGTGCAATTAAAATGTTTTGAACATTTTTTTACAGATGGACTTACTTTGTCCATCCTGGTTATTGAAAGCTAAGCCCCTTTAGGTAAGGGAGCCCATTCCCTAGGTTTAGTAAGACCAACTCCATCGAAGAAGTCCACCTTTTTTAAAAAGCCAAGTGAAGTTTATGCTAAAACATGGGTTGAGGATGTTTCAAGGTCTGTGACAGAATGTGAGTTTCGTGAGTGACCTTGTCAAATTCAACCTGTCCACTCTACAGTGTTGCTGGTTGTGCAGCAGTAATGCTGTGTATATCTGAGCAATGCTCTCTTTCTCCAGTACTGATTCTGCACACACACATTATAGAGATCCTACACACTCTGGTTTGCTGTCCATTTGCTGTAAGTTCATTTAACGTCATTGAAAGGAGCTGTTGCCGTATCATCAATTTAGTCTGAGCTGTACCTTGTGACCTTCAAAAGTAAAAGTTATTTAAAAAAAAAACTATTGCTTAAGTTAGGCACACTAACACTGCACTAAAGGGAATTTTATTGGTATTTGTGTTGTAACCGCGAAGTGCCAAATAAGGTTCTTTTATAGCCCCAAAAGAGCTGCCTAGCCAGAATAGCCCATTTTGCTGTTAAACACTGCAATTATCTGTAATTATGTTGTAATCCAAGTTTATTGCCTAAAAATGGAGATTGTAATGAGCTTAATGTTGTGCACACTATTATTTCAACGGTAATTACAGTGCAAATTGTAGGAGTTGCATATACCTTGTCTGAAGAACTAAATTGAATGTTTGGTATTGGGTTGTACTGTGTTTTGTATGCATGTACATGTTTATATATTTATTTGGGAACATACGTATACATTATGCAGTATATTCCCATATTGGGTTCCTATTTAACGAAGGAATACTTTATTTGAAGGAGTTTTTTTTTTAAATATGAATTTGTCGAATGCACCACCCCTCCTTTTTAAAAAAAATAATTTCTCTGGTGTACTACATAAGGCTGGTTACATTTCCCTCCAGGTCCACTGGAGTTACAGAAAGCCCAACCCCTCCATCACTACCCTGTGCACTGCCTGGGGAATGGGATCGGTCTGAAGATGGGGAAATTGTGAAACTTGAGTCTGTTCAGCCAGCCCACCCACATTCAACAGGCCAGCTGTTGCAGGAATTCTGCTACTTGGTGGTCAAGTAGCAATTCTACCATCAGACATTTATTAACTGTCCGATGGCAAAATCACACTGATAATTATTCCTCCATGTCCATTAAGACAAACTATTTCTTTATCCTCAACCTATAAAATTACACCTGATAGTCAATCATTGAAAGAGAAATAAATCATCATGTGTTACCAACAGTTCTCAATCTCTTCATGCAATTTTAAAAAATGTAAATTTTAAAAAAAGAAAACTATTGCAGTTTAATGCAATAAAATCATCAAGCTTTGTCCCAGTCTAATTACCAACGTTTCTTCCCCATCCAGTGTTTTACAGACAGTCATACTATTTTTCCACTGAGTGAAGTAGTCACATGATCCTAAGGTGCACCAAGTCCCGTTCACCCATCAACCCTGTGCTCGCTGACCTACATTGGCTCCCAGTCCGGCAGTGCCTCAGTTTAAAAATTCTCATCCTTGTGCTCAAGTATCTTCATGGCCCGGGCCGTCCCTATCTCAGTAACCTCCTACAGCCCTCCGTGATCTCTGCGCTCCTCCAATTCTCACCTCCTGCACATCCTCGATTCCTTTCGTTCCACCACTGGCGGCCGTGCCTTCAGCTGCCTAGGCCCTGAGCTCTGGAATTCCCTCCCTAAACCTCTCCCCTCCTTTTAAGTTACTCCTTAAATCTGCCTCTTTGACCAAGCTCTTAGTCACCTGTCCTAATATCTCTATGTGGCTCATTGTCAAATTTTGTCTAATAACACTCTGCGAAGCACCTTGGGACGTTTTACTAGGTTAAAGGTGCTATATAAATTCAAGTTGTTTTTGTTGTTGTTGTTCAGTGAAATCTAATGCCACAAGCAGAGAAACAAGAAATAGCTCAGTTGGCCTCTGCAGCGAGGAAAACAAAAATCCAACATGGTCATTTAGAAGTTATTCCAGATTTAGAATACAGACGTCAGAATAAACATATCTGCTATGTAAAGGAAGATATGTCGTCTCCTTCATTCTGTGTGGATTAATGTTTGAGCTGCCATCAATTTATAAGGGTTAACTTAGTATAATGATTCGGAGCAAACTGATCCTGTTTTGTATTCACTCCCACACTTTTATTTTGATTATTGCAACTTGCATTTACTTTATTTGGAGTTTTTAATACTCCCCCACCCCCCCCCTCCGTCTCCCCTCGGTTTAAAAAAAAGTGGTTTGACTGTTGAAGTGATCCTTAATACTTTGAATTAACATTTCCCGAACAGATGTGCTTGAACTGCAGACAATGTTGTGCTTAATCGTTGTTTAATTTTTTTTAATGGTACATTGCAGGATATTGAGTCCTTAATGTCTGAAGGAAACAAATCGCGAACAGTTGCTGCCACCAACATGAATGAAGAAAGCAGCCGCTCGCATGCCGTGTTCAGCATTATTTTAACTCAGACACTTTACGATCTCCAAAGCAGTGTAAGTGTGTGTCCCATTTCCTGTGACATGAACCGTGCAGTCTGGCATGACTGCTAAGCTGCTCCACAGTTATTTTCCATTTGCACTTGTGGCAGATTTAATGGTGCTTTTTGTACTCTTGTACTTCATTTTTTTTAGACTTCCGGTGAGAAAGTGAGTAAGCTGAGCCTTGTGGATCTGGCTGGGAGTGAGAGAGTTTCCAAGACGGGAGCTGCAGGGGAACGGTTGAAGGAGGGCAGTAATATTAACAAGTGAGAGATTTAAAGAAGCGATGTAATTTATGTACAGATAAGCAGAGCAATTTTCAAATGAATATTTTGTGACTTCAACAAGCGAGGTGAGGGTTCTCAAAACCAATCAGTATGTAACTTTTCAAACTATTGTAAGTTTTGACTGCCAGTTTGTTTCAGTTGGTACCACACTCGCTGTGTCAGAAGGTTGTAGGTTCCAGCCCACTCCAGAATTTGAACACACAATCTATGCTGACTCTCGAGTGCAGTACTGAGGGAGTGCTGCTTTGTCAGTGATGCCATCTTTTGGATAAGACATTAAATTGAGGTCCTGTCTGCTTTTTCAGGTGGATATAACTGATCTTATGGCACCTTTTGAAGAAGAGCAGGAAATTTTCCTATTGTTTTGTCCAACATTCCTCCCTCAACCAAAATCACCAAAAAACAGATTATCCGGCCATTCATTCATTTGCCATTTGTAGGACATTGCCATGCACAAATTGGCTGCCGTGTTTTCCTACACAACAAAAGTAATTTGTTAGCTGTGAAGCGCAATGGAATTTCTTTCTTCCATTTCTTGGCATGGAGATCTATATTCAAAGCGGAGTCTTATTAGTTGCTCGAAGGAAGCAACTGTTAAATTCAAATTAATGCCTTCACGACAGAACCAATCATGATGGCAGTTTTGTTCCACAATAAAAATGGTGTTCCGGGGTGGTTTCTTGTGATAGGTGCAGGTCGCATACCCTTTTTTATCCCTGATATGTCACATTAGTACTTGCTTGAGGCAGATGATGGGCCTCTATTTAAATTAGAAATGTGTTGATCCGAAGAGCCTGTTTAGAACATGTGATTTTTAAAAATCAAACAAGAAGCTGTTGTGTGCTATCTGTGAAACCCACAGCAGTTCCCCCTTGTGTTAACCATAAAAATATACCCTAATCACATTGGCAAATCAGCTAAGGTAGCAGAGCAAAATCTTTTTCATCTAACAGAGAAAAATTATAGAAACAGAATTACATGGAGAAAATAACTGGTTAACTGGGATCTCACATTGTCAGATTGTGATTCCTTTGTATCAGTGTACTCTGAGATTGCTCATCCTGTCTGAACAAGTTACCTTTTCAACATTATTAGTTTAATTTAGTTTCTCACCCCATCTTCTCCTCACAACACAAACTTGGGCTAAAACTATGAACTGCTACAAGACTAATACCGTGCTTGCTGTTGTAATACCTGTAAGACCATGACTTTTTGGAACAATAGATGGCCTGTTCCTTTGGATTCAAGGTGAATGAAGTGATCTCATTGAATAAATAATGACTCTTTCATCTGGTTGGGGAAACAGTGATGAAGGGTGATAAATTTAAAATAGTCACTAAGAGATTAAGGAGAAAGATTAGTAGAGATATCTTTATGCAGAGAGTTGTTGGAACATGGAATGCTTTGCCACAGGTGTAGTTGAGGCAGAGACTATTGCCTCTTTTAATTGGATATGCAGATCCCTCACAGCACAATATTGAGAAAGGAAACTAGTGATGTACTGTGGTGGTAAAACCTATATTGTCTTGACTTTTCTCCACTCTCTAAATATTATATAGTATTAGACGTGCCCATTTCAGTGCACTTCGTTGCCTAATATCAGACACAAGATGTTGGACTAATTTCATGGTAGGTGCAGCTTAGTCACTTCCCCAAGTGAAAAAAAGAAAGTCTCGTTTCCTTAGTATTTAAGACAGTTAAGTGTCGCATGTTTGTAAATTTTGTTCTGTTTTCTTCTCAGATCCCTTACAACACTAGGGTTGGTTATTTCGGCACTAGCTGACCAAGTGGGAGGAAAGGGCAAAAACAAGTTTGTGCCTTACAGAGACTCTGTACTCACCTGGCTTCTCAAGGTATTGATGTGAACAAATAGAATTCTGCGTAGGAAATGTAAATAGCCAAAAATCTTAACTATATTGCAGACTGACATCAAAAGTCACTCGATAAGAGATGAGAATGGACTTGCATTCAACTCAGTCTGATTGGATGAGAATCATCTTGTTCATTTGCAACTTTAGATGTCTTGCCTGAAATGAGTCTGGAACCCAAATTCTATCAAACATGGGCTCACTGCAAAACTACCCATCATTTGGCACTGATTAACACAAAATGGCATTCTCCTTCAGAGAGGCTGTTGTGGGAAATGGAGAAAGTTTCCCTGGTACAGTTAGGAGTGTTATGATGTTAGTGTTTACAGCATGATTTTGGTTAAGATTAAAAGGAGCTTTATTCTGCATCTGCAGTGCTACACCAGATTCTGCCACTTTGTGACAAAAGTGTTCCATTCCCCAGCACTGGCCACCTTCACTTTTGAATGCCAAAAAAAATCACAAGAAAACACAAATTTGAAGAACAATACTAAGTTCCAAGCAGCAGGAATGATGCAACAAAGTGAGACTATTATTAATTGCCTGTGTTATCACATGAAACATGCTCTATTGTGGCTTTAGGCATTCATGTGTTTTTCATAAATGAAGTCAGCTTGGTCGCTTTCTCATCTCTGAGTCAGAGGGTGTGGTTTCTCGCTTCTCTCCAAGATGTCAGTATGTAATCTAGCTTTGCATTCCACTGCAGTACTGAGGGCACTGAACTGTCAGATGCCATCCTTTGGACCAAAGGTTATGCTGAAGGTTTCTTTGCCTGTATGTTGAAGATTTCATGGCATTGTTTGAAGAGGAGCTGAGAGTCCTTTCCTCAATCAACACCATCAAAAACATAGCGCTGTTTATGGGGCTCATGCTGTGTGTAAAATGGCTGTTAACCTACATAATAAGTCACTGTACTTCAAAATGATTCCTTGTATGTGAAGCTCTTTGAGACATTTGAGATCAGATGCTATAATGAGTGCAAGACCTTTCTAATGATGAATTTAGTTTACAGTGAAACGTATTAAAAAAAAACACAAGTATTGGAAGGTGGGCTGCTTTGTACATTTTTGAATGGGTTCTGTGGCACACCCCCTTCCCCTTTTTTTTAAAAAAAAGCCTGGAATAGATTTATCCTCCTGCCAAAGATCTAGATTAGTCTCTTTAAAAAAAATTGTACTGCGCTGAATCTTTTAAAACATTCAGGCATGTCTAATGGTAACAAGACAGTGCCGTGAACACCTACGATCTAGTCAACTTTGTTTACAACTGGTGTTTTTTGCATTATAGCACTTATTAAAGAAACATGTCCATTATAAAATTGCTTCCACACCCAAACGTCATCTCCTCCTTGAGTTAAATACCCTTTAGCTTACTTTTTAATGTAAATTATATATACTCCGTGATTTTTTTGATGGTGAAAGGGAGCTCCACAGTCCTGAGCAGACTGACTATTTGTGACAGTTGCCACAAATCAACTAGTATTGCTGCCATGTGTGCATACCAGACGGAATGGAGATTGGTAAAAATAAATTCTTGGAATGCTTCTTTAGTTTTGTGGATTAGTTTTTTTTCATCCAATAACAAGGCATGGATGGGAGGATGCTCCTTGTAGCTCCCAATGATCCAGCAATTCAAAGCCAGAAGAAATACTCACTGACTCAACCAGGCAATTTCACCTCAACATGTTCGTTACATGGTCATCTGCTGGGAAGTGAGAACCTTCTACTACAAGAGCCGTTTTTTAAGATGAATTAAGAATAACCTGTTACATAAATGTTTCTCTCATCCACTTTAAACCACCCACTTCTGTTTTGAGTTATTGGATTTTCCCTAAAAGTATATCAGACTTATTCTAATACACAATAGTACATTCTCGTACTGTATTCGCTTGTAGTTCCAAGTGCAATATTCATTGGATCTGTTATTGACCAGAGCAAAGCTTTAAAAAGAAAACACAAACTGACACAGATCAGTACTCTGAAAGGTGTGAGATGTTCCTAATAAAATTGCTTCTGCTTTGAATGCTGATATTGTCAGGCAAGATGAGTATATTTGCATTGGTGTCTGAAGCAGAGACAGAAGAGTTTGCTTTAATATGTCCAGTAGCTGCAGATGCATCTTGGCCTTGGCAGTGTGTTGGAATAGAGATGTGTTGGCTTCTCACTGCTAGCCAGTTCACCTTTGCAGTAAGATCAGATGAAGGCTGGCATGAATCCATTAGTGAGTTTTGATTTCTGTATCAACCCCTGTAGTTAGTGTACAATTCAAGAGCACATCTTCTGCCCAGTTTGCTCTGAAATGCAATCCACAGCACATTCACTACCATGAACTCAGCAATGTTGGTAGGACACTAATGAAGTAAAGCAGGAGTGTCCAGCCTTCTGTAGTGGCAGGATTGGATGCATATGTCAAAACTAGTAAGTGGGCTGCGTATGATTAAATTGCTTTTGAGTCAGGCAGAATCATCATCAAACGCCACATCCAACTCCCAACCTATTTTGTGCTTCTAGGAGTCATCAAATGATACTGTTTCTACCCCCTTCAATTCGATCAGGCTCTTCTTCATTTCTGTTTCTGTCTCACTTTCCTCTTTCATTTGTGTCTCTCTCACTCGTTCATTTCTCTCTCAAGCTCCCTCCCCCTCTTTCCTTCACTGTTGTTGCTCTCCATTGATGCCTTCTTTCGCTCTGCATCTCTCTTGCCTCCTTCACTTGCGTCTTTCTCTTTCCCTCCTTCACTCTGCCTGTATCACTCCCTGCTCCTTTAGTACTTTCCTCTGTCACTACTTTTTCCTTTCCCTTTCTTACTCTTCTGTTTTTATCTCACTTCCCTGTGCAAGGTGGTGATTCTACCTCTCACAGTGAGAACACAGTGGGCTGATATCCACCTTCTTCTCTCATCAGTACTGATCTCCCTTTCTGGGTGAGGTCTGCATCAGTAGTCCATGAAACAGGGCTGAACTGGAGGAGGAGGGTGTGAGCCAATTACGCTCTTGCTGTGAGAGGCAGCAGCATTGTCTACCTGATTCCTCCCCAGAAGATCATGCTTTTCTTCCAGCAGGGTTTTCAGTTCAGTTTTCTTTAAAAGTGGGAGATCTTTCTCGGTCGTTTAAAGCTGGATAGCGGGCCAGATTCGGCCCAGAGGCTAGAGATTAGAGTCCCCCCCCCCCCCACTTCACAAAGTGCAGTGCCCAGACAGATGGTGTAATTTCTCAATGAAGAGGTCCAGATGCTGCTCCATAGAGCTCATTTTACTAGCTAAGCCATTTAAAAAAAAATTTAGCCTGAGTATAAATTGATCAGCTTAAAGAGAGACCAAAAATTGATATTTTTTTTAGGAAATAAGGCAATGTAGAGAATAGGTCACTCTGATTTTATACTTATGTGCAAGTGTGGCAGTGAATTCACCAGGTTCTATTGCACTATTTGAAGAAGAGCAGTGAATTTTCCCTGAGTCCTGGGCAAAATTTCTCCCTCCATTAACACCACCAAAAACAGGTCATCTCGTCATTGACTCATTTGCTGTTTGAGGGACCTTGCTGTGCACAAATTGGCTGTTGCACTGGTCTACACAACAACAGTGACTGTGCTTCAAAAGTAGTCCATTGGTTGTAAAGTGTGTTGGGACATCCTCAGGATGTGATGCATTTATATAACACCGTAAGTTTTAAAAAAAATGAATAAATCATATGAGTTAAAAGATCTTGTGTTTCGAGTTGTGATTAGCACAGTGAAATGTTGTGGTATAACTGTTTACAAATATTATTTCAATTCTGGGTTTTCTGGTTCATTGAAATATTGTACCTAATAGCAAAACATCAATAAAATTATGCTTATAAATAGGGTAAAATATATACTGTTATTTTGAAAACCATTTTAGAAATGAACAACTAATCTGCTAGTACTGCATGCCTCTGTCATTCATAGAGTAATGTATATTCATCATTCACAGGTTATAGAAGTGCTTCTGTGTCACAAGCAAAGGGTAGATTGTGATATTGACATTGAATCTTTACATTTCTGAACTAGGACAACTTGGGAGGGAACAGTAAAACTGCCATGATAGCAACAATTAGCCCAGCTGGGGACAACTATGAAGAAACACTTTCCACACTGAGATACGCTGACCGGGCAAAGCGCATCGTGAACCATGCTGTGGTGAATGAAGATCCAAATGCCAAGATCATTCGAGAGCTACGTGAGGAAGTGGAAAAACTTAAGGAGCAACTAAGTCAGGCTGAGGTAAGGAAGTGAAGGTAAATGAGCAGCACTGGAGAGAAGCAACAGTGTGTTAATAACGTGATTTGTGTCCATAACATAAACTGTGAATTCCATGAAGTTTGCTTTATTTAGACCTGCAAGCAAAATTTTAATGTTTATTATATGTGCTTTTAGCTTTCTGGGTCTTCAGTCCTTAGTTTGGTTTTAAACAAAAGTATTTTGTTTTCATTTGACAGTTCTCCAGTATTTGTCATAATTTGATTCTGTGTGTGATAAAAAGGTTATTAATGAACACAGGCCTGCGCTGTCTCATTGTGTTGTTACTACTTTATGGAGCCAGTCTCCCTTCAGCACAGTTGGAGCCATTCATAGTGATGCTGTGCATGCAGTTTGCACTATGCAGGCACCATTTCTGCCTTGAATCAGATTACTGAATGCCTCATTTGCCAACATTGCCTCACCTTTTTTGGCAGGACAGCTTTACTAAGTGGAGTGCATTCCACAGAGGACAGTTTAAAAAGTAAAACTAATTTCTTGAAAAAGACGGAATCACTTGTCACCAGGGAGGCAAAAACATATTTTCACTGCTGCCACAGTAACTTTGAAGGACACTCACTTTACCATAGAACCATAGAAAAGATACAGCACAGAAGGGGGCCATTCAGCCCATTGTGTCCGTGCCGGCTCGAAGAACAACCAGGTGCCCATTCTAATCCCACCTTCCAGCACCCGGTCCGTAGCCCTGCAGCTTACAGCACTTTAGGAGCAAGTCCAGGTACTTTTTTTTTAAAAAAGAGTTGAGGGTCCCTGCCTCTACCACTAACCCGGGCAGCGAATTCCATACACCCACCAGGTAAAAAAGTTTTTCCTCATGTCCCCTCTAATCCTTCCGCCAATCGGCTTAAATCTATGTCCTCTAGTTCTTGAACTCTCCGCTAGGGGAAACAGGTACTTCTTGTCTACTCTATCTGGGACCCTCATAATTTTGTACACCTCATCTCCCCTCAGCCACCTCTGCTCCAAGGAAAACAACCCCAGCCTATCCAATCTCTCCTCGTAGCTGCAATTTTCAAGCCCTGGCAACGTTCTTGTAAATCTTCTCTGCACTCTCTCCAGAGCAATTACGTCCTTCCTGTAATGTGGTGACCAGAACTGCACACAATACTCCAGCTGTGGCCTAACCAGCATTTTGTACAGTTCCATCATTACATCCCTTTTGTATTCTATACCTCGGTTAATAACGGAGAGCATCCCTTATGCCTTCTTCACAACCTTATCTACCTGTACTGCCACCTTCAGGGACCTGTTCACATGCACTCCAAGGTCTCTCACTTCCTCTACCCCTCTCAATATATTTCGGTTTACTGCGTATTCCCTTTTACTGTTTGCCCTCCCTAAGTGCATTACCTCACACTTCTCCGGGTTTAACTCCATTTGCCACTTTTCCGCCCACTCCACCAACCCATTGATATCTTGGAGTCTACAGCTGTCCTCTTCACTATCAACTACATGGCCAATTTTTGTGTTGTCTGCAAATTTGCCAATCATGCCCCCTGCATTCAAGTCCAAATCATTAATATATACCACAAACAGCAAGGGACCCAACACTGAGCCCTGTGGCACACCACTGGAAATGGATTTCCATTCGCAAAGACATCCATCGACTTTTGCCCTTTGTTTCCTGTTACTGAGCCAATTTTGGATCCAATTTGCCACATTTCCGTATATCCCATGGGCTTTTACCTTTCTGACCAGTCTGCCATGTGGGACCTTGTAAAATCCATGTAGACAACATCCATTGCACTACCCTCATCAATCCTCCTGGTCACTTCCTCAAAGAATTCAATTAGATTTGTAAGGCATGATCTTCCCTGAACAAATCCATGCTGACTATCCGTGACTAAACCATGCCTTTCCAAGTGACAGTTTATCCTATCTCTCAGTATTGATTCTAATAGTTTGCCCACCACCGAGGTAAGATTGACCAGCCTATAATTGTTCGACCTTTCCCTCGTACCCTTTTTAAACAATAGTACCACGTTTGCAGTTTTCCAGTCCTCCGGTACCGCCCCTGTATCTAGTGAGGATTGGAAAATGATCCTCAGAGCATCCGCTATTTCCTTCCTGGCTTCCTTCAGTAGCCTAGGAAACAATCCATCCGGCCCTGATGACTTATCAACTTTCAAGGATTCCAGTCCCTCTAGTACTTCCTCTCTCGTTATGTTTACCGTATGTATTTCACACCTCTCCTCTTTAACTACTATGTCCAGATCATCCCTTTCCTTTATGAATACAGAAACAAAATATTCATTTAAAACTCCTTCCACATCCTCTGCTTCTATACACAAGTTACCCTTATCATCCCTGATAGGTCCCACCTTTTCCTTAGCTATCCTCTTGTTCTTAATATACTGATAAAATATCTTTGGGTTTTCTTTAATCTTACTAGCTAATATTTTTTCATGCCCTCTCTTTGCTTTCCTTATTTCCTTTTTTACGTCATCCCTGTACTTTCTATACTCCTCTAGGCTTTCTGCAGTATTTAGTTTTCTTTTTTTATTCGTTCATGGGATGTGGGCATCACTGGCGAGGCCAGCATTTATTGCCCATCCCTAATTGCCCTTGAGAAGGTGGTGGTGAGCCGCCTTCTTGAACCGCTGCAGTCCATCTGGTGAAGGTTCTCCCACAGTGCTGTTAGGAAGGGAGTTCCAGGATTTTGACCCAGTGACGATGAAGGAACTGCGAAATATTTCCAAGTCGGGATGGTGTGTGACTTGGAGGGGAACTTGCAGGTGGTGGTGTTCCCATGTGCCTGCTGCTCTTGTCCTTCCTGCTCTTGTCCTTCTAGGTGGTAGAGGTCGCGGGTTTGGGAGGTGCTGTCGAAGAAGCCTTGGTGAGTTGCTGCAGTGCATCATGTAGATGGTACACACTGCAGCCACTGTGCGCCGGTGGTGAAGGGAGTGAATGTTTAGGGTGGTGGATAGGGTGCCAATCAAGTGGGCTGCATTGTCCTGGATGGTGTCGAGCTTCTTGAGTGTTTTCTGTGACAGTCATAAGCTTTCTTTTTCTGCTTATCTTGCCCTGTATATTTCTAGTCAACCAGGGGGCTCTAAATTTGGCAGTGCCACCCTTTTTCTTTGAGGGGACGTGTCTGCATTGTACCCGTAGAATTTCACTTTTTACTGCTCCCACTGATTTCTCCTCAAGTATTTGTCCAGTCCACTTCTGCCAAATCACCTCTTAGTTCTGTAAAATTTGCCTTCCTCCAATTTAAAACATTTACTCCTGATTTAACTCTGTCCTTTTCCATAATAATGCTAAAACTAACTGAATTGTGGTCACTATCCCCAATATGGTCACCCACTGTCACTTCACCCACTTGCCCATCTTCATTTCCCAGGACTAAATCTAGAATTGCATCCCCTCTAGTTGGACTTGTCACATACTGACTAAAAAAGTTCTCCTGGACACCGATCAAAAATTTTGTGCCCTCTGTGCCCCTCACACTGTTTGAATCCCAGTTGATGTTAGGGTAGTTGAAGTCCCCTAATATTATTGCCCTCTTATTTTTGCACTGAGAAATTTGTGTATATATTTGTTCTTCTATCTCCCTTTCGCTATTCGGGAGTCTATAGTACACTCCTAGTAGTGAGACTGCCCTTTTTTTATTTCGTAGCTCAACCCATATGGCCTCGATTGATGATCCATTTAGCATATCATCCCTTCTCACAACTATAATTGATTCTTTAACCAATAATGCTACCCCCCTCCTTTTTTATCACCCACTCTATCCTGCCTGAAAACTCTATATCCAGGGATATTGAGCTGCCAATTATCCCCCTCTTTAAGCCAGGTTTCCGTTATAGCAATGATATCATGCTGCCATGTGTCTATCTGTGCCCTTAGCTCATCTGCTTTGTTTGTAATACTCCTTGCATTGAAGTATATACCCTTTAACCCTGTCAAGTTCCTGTGCTGAACACTATTTAACCTTTACTTCTTTTGCCTTTGAGTCGCTAACTACGTCACTAACTGCTTTTCTATTTCCCGTTTCCTGGTCTGAATTTGTCTTATCTGTACCTGCCCTTTGGTTCTCATCCCCCTGCCATACTAGTTTAAACCCTCCCCAACAGAACTAGCAAATGCCCCCGCGAGGATATTGGTCCTGGTTCTGCTTGGGTGCAACCCGTCCAGCTTGTACAGGTCCCGCCTTTCACAGAATCGGTCCCAATGCCTCAGGAATTTAAACCCCTCCCTCTTACACCATGTCTCAAGCCAAGCATTCATCTCATCTATTCTCCTCCTCTCCTGTGCAGCTGAGTCACTTGTGGTGCCATGGTCTTGGCCCTTGCTGCATTCCCCTGATAAGCCATCTCCCCCAACAATATCCAAAGCAGAATATCTGTTTGAGAGGGAGATGGCCCCAGGGGACTCCTGCTCTACCTGCCTAGTCCTTTTAATCTGCCGGCGGTCACTCATTTCCTTTCTGCCTGCGTAATCTTTACCTGCGGTGTGACCACCTCACTGAACGTGCTATCCACGATAATCTCAGCATCGCACCCGCAGCTCCAGCTCTGAAATGCAGTTAGCCAGTAGCTGCAGCTGGACACACTTCCTGCACACACGGTCGCCAGGGACACCGGTAGTGTCCATGACTTCCCACATAGCGCAGGAGAAGCATATCACAGGTGAGAGCTCTGCTGCCATGACTTGCCTTAGATTAAGCTCATTAGTTACTCCCAACCAACACTATACACCAGATACATCGACGACATTTTCTTTCTATGGACCCACGGCGAGGAACCACTAAAGAGACTACACGATAACATCAACAAGTTCCATCCCACCATCAAGCTCACCATGGACTACTCCTCAGAATCAGTTTCTTTCTTGGACACACGAATCTCCATCAAAGACGGGCACCTCAGCACCTCACTCTACCGCAAGCCCACGGACAACCTCACGATGCTCCACTTTTCCAGCTTCCACCCTAACCACGTCAAAGAGGCCATCCCCTATGGACAGGCCCTGCGAATACACAGGGTCTGCTCAGACGAGGAGGAACGCGATGGACACCTACAGACGCTGAAAGACGCCCTAGTAAGAACGGGATATGACGCTCGACTCATCGATCGACAGTTCCAACGGGCCACAGCGAAAAATCGCATAGACCAACACGGGACGCAACCAACAGAGTACCCTTTGTCGTCCAGTACTTCCCCGGAGCGGAGAAACTACGTCATGTTCTCCGCAGCCTTCAACATGTCATCAATGACGACGAACACCTCGCTATGGCCATCCCCACACCGCCACTACTCGCCTTTAAACAGCCACCCAACCTCAAACAGACCATCGTTCGCAGCAAATTACCTAGCTTTCAAGAGAACAGTGTCCATGCCACCATACAACCCTGCCACGGTAACCTCTGCAAGACATGCTAGATCATCGACACAGATACCACCATCACACGAGAGGACACCACCCACCAGGTGCATGGTTCATACTCCTGTGACTCGGCCAACGTTGTCTACCTCATACGTTGCAGGAAAGGATGCCCCAGAGCATGGTACATTGGCGAGACCATGCAGACGCTGCGACAACGGATGAACGGACACCGCGCAGCAATCGCCAAACAGGAGGGTTCCCGCCCAGTCGGGGAACACTTCAGCAGTCATGGACATTCAGCCACCGACCTTCGGGTAAGCGTACTCCAAGGCGGCCTTTGAGACACACGACAACGCAAAATCGTCGAGCAGAAATTGATAGCCAAGTTCTGCACCCATGAGGACGGCCTCAACCGGGATCTTGGGTTCATGTCACACTACACGTTACCCCACCAGCGAACAAATGTTATCTGTTTTTAATATAACGGGTCAGTTGCTGTCTTTTCTATGTTTCTACCTCTCTATCTCTGTTTTTTTTGGTTTTTTTGGTTTTTTTTGGTGATTTGTATATTCGGAGACCTTGCAGGTAACACCTGTCTGTCTGCACACTGATTGCCTTGGCAACGGGCAGTTGAAAAAACTGTCTGTAATCATCAAGCATTGTTCTGTGAATTATAAATGCGATTTCATTTCGAGGATTTCATTTCCAACAACGTTCACCTGACGAAGGAGGAAGCCTCCGAAAGCTTGTGAATTTTAAAATAAAATTGCTGGACTATAACTTGGTGTTGTAAAATTGTTTACAATTGTCAACCCCAGTCCATCACCGGCATCTCCACATCATCCCTTTAAGGAGTTTACTCCTTTAACTTACTCTTAATTTAGAGAATGTTAACTACACTAGGGACCTTGATTCACTAAAAAACACTACTTGCTATAACTAAATTAAGTTTAGTTTTTTTAAAAAAGAAATTAGTTTTATGCTATAAGTTACTTAGCCCACAGTCCTAAGAAAGAAGAAAACAGAACAAATACTCACCACCAACCACCTACCTGCCTTACCTGTGACGTCACACTGCAGTTTTGTGGTTGCTGTGACCCGCTCTCGGTACACTCCTCTCTGCTGTCTAAACAAATGCACCTCACCCCTCACTCACCAAATTCCCAATTTATAGACTCTGTCAAAACCAGACTCAATAGCTGCTACTCTGTGCGTTAGCAAAACCCTTCTGAATTTATGCTAGCTGGAATGCCAATCACCTGAGTCAGCCCCAGCTGACAGTAGATTACCGGTTCTAACCTGACACCTCATTAACTAGGTGATTAACTGTCACTTCAGGCTGCTTGTTTACCACTAACTGAAAACTGCAAATTAAGATTAAATTCAAGTTAAATGCTTGATGCCAAACTTAGTCAAATTTTAGATAAAGATCAACCCTTAAAAATTCCCTCACTCACCAAATTCCCAATTATAGACTCTGTCAAAACCAGACTCCATCGATAGCTGCTACTCCATGCTCCCTCACTCCTTACATCCATCCAAAGGCTACGTTTTAAAAGTTCCTTCAAATCAACTAAAATGACAGGTGCTATAAGTTGACTATCATGTTGACTATCATGTGTCACTGAGAAGTCGAATCTGATTCTCACCTGATGTGAACACATCTGCACTTCCATAGTATCCAGGTTTGGGAATCCAACTGATCTTGCCCTCCTTAAACCAAGGGGCACTGAGGACATTTGTAGCATCCCTATGGTTTGTTAGAATCATAGGAAGGTTACAGCACAGAGGTGGTCATTCGGCCCATCGAATCCACGCCAGCTCTATACAAGAGCAATCCAGGTCGTCCCACTCCCCCGCCCTATCCCCGTAGCCCTGCAATTTTTTTCCTTTCAAGTACTTAGCCAGTTCCCTTTTGAAGGCCATGATTGAATCTGCTTATGCCTCCCCCTGGGGCAGTGCATTCCAGATCCTAACCACTCGCTGTGTAAAAAAGTTTTTCCTCATGTCACCTTTGGTTCTTGTTTTTGGATACTTACTTCTTTTCTTGATTTTTCACTGGAATTGTTTATTTGTATATGTATTTAATCTGTACTCTGCTTCCATACACTCAAAAATCTGCACAAATTGATACTTATTTTATGGGGCTTCCACCTTAAACGGGATAGGTCGCATGTAAGCCACATATCATTTTTTGTGGATTTTGGGGTGTATGGAGCATTGAATTGTAAAACAGTCAGCTGTTGATGAATTTTGGAGAGTCTTGAAATCAATTTTGGAAGCCAGAAGCTGTGATTTGTGCGTTGATGGTCTTCACCGTGATTTAAATGTGCCGAACTCTGTGAATGTGTCCGTGCTGCTGTGCCATGGCTGGGTTGGTAGCTGTCCAGGCGTCTCTGCAGTCCTTGGAGGGAGTTGATAAGAGGGCAACTCCATTGCGCCAAACAGTAGGTGGGGGAGCATTGAAACAAGTCTGGTTATGAAGAATGATGGTACAGGAATAGGAGGAGTGTGCTGGATTGACATTGAGATGTCGCTCCTTTTTTTTTAAAATTCCAAGTGGCATGGAGCAGGTTTATAGTCAGGGAGGGAGGATGGGGGAGTTTTTATTCTCTGGTGGGGTAACAGTTTGTTATTTGCTCAGGAAAGGTGCAGATGAATGACTTCAACAGCTGTCAAGAGGGCTTGCAGTTGTGTCCCCTTGCTTGTCTTCAGTTGACATATCACAATAGGGGGTTGAATGGCACAATACTGAACATGGTCGCCATCATTAAGTGTAAAATACTAACAGCGTTCTACAAGTCCTGAAGCAGCAAAACCATTTTTTATTTAAAAAGTCAAAGATCGAGCTTGACAATACCAGCCTGTTACTGAAAACCGGCACCTAAACAGCAGCTGAAGAATCAGCAATGCCAGGTTTTTAGGGGGGCAGTTTGCATTCAGCGCTATTAGAGGATATCTCAGTACAAAGCCGTCTGACATTCATTTGCATGAAATTCACATTGCTGCGCTATTTTCGGCATGGTCAGGTGCACGCGCCAGAAAAGCCTTTGAAGAAGCTTTGGTGTAGTGCTACTGAGGAGCAATGGAACAGCCCCCATTTTTCCTCTGCATTGTACATATTGTTTCTCTTAAGCCAATCTGACAGAGCTTAAATTTGAAATGACTTTTTTTGGAAGACAGTGTTTATCTTTGAGTAATCAACACAGAAGATAGCTGGAGGCAGCTTTTTGGAGCATTACTAAAGGGTGTTTTCAATCACAAATAAAAAGAAAGACTTGCATTGATATAGTGCCTTTCATGACATCCCAAAGTGCTTTACAACAAATGAAGTATTTTTGAAGTGTAGTCACTGTTGTATGTAGGAAACAACCTGAGTTGAAGTGCTGGCTATTCAGAAGCAGCTCTCTGATTGTGTTGTTTTTGCAAAAAAAAAGTTGTGGAAAGGTTTCAAATCCATGTGGCCAACAGTTGTTTACAAAACTGGAAAACTATCTGATACCCAATTGTCAACTTCTGTAAATATATTCAACACAAACTCCTACCCATTAATCAATACGTTTTTCAACGATTAAACTTTTCTCGAAGCAAAACTCATCTCTCATGCATCACTTTAAATGTCTCATCCCTGCAATATGAGAGAAGTTTAAGATCCTGAAGCATCCCGAGCTATTTACATTTTACTGTGCTTTGGGAAATTCAGTCTGATCCATGGCCACTGGCAGGATAGATCGCTGGAGGTGCGAGAGTATTGGTAGAACTCTTGACTATTGTAAAGAGCGATTCTGCCCGTAGTACCCCTCACTGATCCACTTTTCATTTTAGACTGTTCCTGAAAGAAAGAAAATTGTATTAAGCCTTTATGCAGCATCCTTTAAAATTTGCTACCTTAAAGAAAGAAGAAAGAACTTGCATTTATAATGCACAGGGATTACTGCATTGTCGGAAGTGCCGTCTTTCGGATGAGACATTAAACCGAGGCCCCAACTGCGCTGTCAGGTGGACGTGAAAATGTGATTGTAGACCTATAAGATACAAGTAGAAAATGGGCAAGGCTAAAGCAAGACAAGAGACTAGGATTTTTTTCCCTCCGTTTTGTGAAGTGGGTAACGCTGTGTCTGTTGACTCATAGTTTTAAAAAGGAGCTTGTTGAGGATAAATTCAATCCCCACCTCTTATAACGGGCACGTTGGTGTTAATGTGATTTGCCCGCTATACGCGGTTAACGGTAAAACCAAAAAGGTAATTACTGTAAACAGAATATTTTTTAAAACAGGCAGTCTCGACTTAGCAACTGCCTTTCCTAATTGTTAGCAGTTACATCCAGAACCTTATCGCTAAGGTAATCGCACCTTAATGAGGCGTGAACAGCTGATTGAAATTGCCTGAAGACCTGACTTCGGCTGAAATCAGCAGAGCCTTTTAAATTGGTAAGTACAAGGTAAGTACCTATTGAACTGCCAGGAATAGTCGGCACGCTTAATACTTTATAAACGGCGCCTTTGTAATAGACTCCTATGGTAACAGCAAATGGTTAGTGCCATTTGCCCGATATATATGGCTGCCTATGCTAAGTGTGGACTGTGTAAGTGGTGGGGACTGTTTAGACAAATAGATGTTTAAATGCATCAACACAATAGAGTGAACACCTTGCTTGTTCAATAATATGGATTGTGATGTGAGACTGACATTTGGGAGTCCTTCACCATTTGACCAGTGGGGTGGCTGACGAGCTTTATTCTCTTTATAAAATTTTCTCTGCAGTTGTTTTATCTCCTTCAGGAGATTAAATAATTTGGGCAGTGGTGGGGGGTGGGGGGAAGCCATGAAAAGCTCAAAACAAATCTACTCTTCTGAAAAGAGTAGAATTGATCAGATGAAAACCATTTTCTCTCTCAACATTTTGTGCCCAAGAGGCAAAGGGGCAGAGTTGTAACTCGCTATACCTTCTAATATTCATACACATGTGGTTATCCTGAAAATCAGCTGAAGATTCACTTTGTTGCCTGTGCACGAGTGAAAAGTTGCAAGCTATGACTGAGATAAATTTGGTTTCTCAGTACAGTTGTTCAATTGTAATTACTTGTATTAGAGTATGGTAGGAATGGTCTCTTTTTTTTCCCCCCCCTGTCATTTAGGCAATGAAAGCTCCTGAGCTCAAAGAGAAATTAGAGGAATCTGAAAAACTCATCAAAGACCTGACTGTCACCTGGGAGGAGAAACTGAGGAAAACTGAAGAAATTGCACAGGTTTGTAAGTGGGGGAAAGTTAATACAAGGGTTTGATCACATTATTATTCTTATGTTCTAGGTACTGATTTTCAGAATAAAAAAAAACTTGCATACTTGCTGCCAAAGTACCTAGTCATCGGTTGTTTTTTTTAAAAATAAAACACATTCCTTTTTTGGTGCCATGAAGTTTTCTCCCTGCGGTTAGAGGGCAGGTGTCATTCCCCTACATTTCCAACACAGCCGCTCTGAGGAGGTGTGAATTAATGAACAGCAGCTGATTCTTCCCTCCAGTTTTCTCTTTCATTTGAACAAAGGGTGCCTGACCTCCATTCCACCTTTCTCCCCAGCATCATTACTTCATGTGATGGTGTCAACCAGAATGTTTGTATTTTTACTTTAACATGAAGCGTTTTTACTGTACCTGTTACCCAATAAAAACATATTCTTGCATTAGATTCTTTAATGTTCATATTTTATAAGATTCCGTAACCATAATAGGTTTACAAACAAAAGCAGGAATTTGGTTCAAGAAATTGTCAATTTCAGGCGCAGCCTCTTGCAATAAAAAATGTTGGACTGTGTTCACATGAATAAATCTCTTGCCTTTTCTCTTTACATTAACATTACTTTTTGGAGAAAGGGATTGTAGGGGGGGGGATCCACAAGCTCTGAGACTACTTCAGAGTTCTCCTGTTCCAGCACATAGTGAAGTGGCTAAATTCATATTTTGTACTATGGTTGGAAACACAGTTGATTTTTCCATTAACTGTGCTGATGGAGATTCACTGTTTGATTCTGTGCATTCACAGACATGTGAACCTTCTCCAAACTTCAGTGCGGTATTTTCTGACAATGGCAACATTAGTTTGAATTTTCAACTGCAAATATTGGAAAGATGATTAATTGTTTAAATGGATTTTTTTTGCTACAAACTTAACTAAGCCAGAGTTGGGGCCCAGGCATTTTTTTTGATGGGGGTTGTGGAGAATGAGATTTTAAATTACGCCGAATAATATGTCATTTGAGCTATTCAGAGTTCAATGTGTGGTTCAACAATTTTACTTGCGTTTGCTCCCTTTCAAACTAAGATTGTTTTTTTAAATCTTGTTACCCATGAATTTCTGTGACATTTGATTAAAGCTGAACTGGATTAGATTTATTGGTAGCTACTGTGACTGCACAGTATGAGGATTTTCTTTAATTTAAAGTCAAAGTGAAGAGAAATGTGCTAATTCTACAAATGTGTCTCCGAGAAAACAAAATTGAATTTGGCAAGTATTTTCTAAGCAGCCTGTGCTTTGTTTTTGCATGAAAAGGTTGCCTTTGTTGGAGTATATAGCTTTTTTAAAATTAGGAGCTGTGATCAGGTTTACAAGAGAGATTTAATGCAAGTCTTTGTGTGGAGGTGACTTAAAACTATTACTGCTAAAGGATCCAGGCAGGCTTTTATATTCAAGACTCATTAATTACAGTAGACCTGACTTGATTCATGGAATCTGTGCAATTTTCTCTGCTGTAACCAAATAACTCTCCTCATATCTTTTTAAATCACCAAATAAAAGGACAGATGTTTGCTTTGAATTGCCAGGGTGAAGCTTTCTCATTCTAATTTTGAAGGAGTTAATCTGTTTTGTAATTTTGTTGTGTTGTCTGCAGGAGAGGCAAAAGCAGCTTGAGAGTATGGGTATTTCTCTCGAGTCCTCTGGCATCAAAGTTGGGGATGACAAATGCTTTCTGGTCAACCTGAATGCTGACCCTGCACTCAATGAACTTCTTGTCTATTACTTGAAGGTGAGCATGTGTAGCACTGTTGACAATGCTATAGATACCATACATTTCATGTTTTAGCTTGGAAGGTTTCTTCCCTAAGGGTGCTACGTAAAATATGTAGCAGTCTCAACCCAGTTCCTAGTTAGGTGCAAGCCCACACCGCAAAGCAGAACCAATTTGGTTTTCTCATCTGGCTACAGAAATGAAAAATGTCACACTGATGTTCTTCTGGGTTGGGACAGAGGCACATTTTTGGAACATTTTTTCCTTCAGCTACCTAGCCCCTAAGCTCTGGAATTCCCCCCCCCCCCCCCCCTAAACCTCTCCACCTTTCCTCCTTTAAGAAGCTCCTTAAAACCTTCCTACCTTCTGGTGCAAAAACACAAAAGGAAATGCAGCCCAACCATGACTAACAAAATAAATTAAGGATAGTATTAGATCCAAAGAGGAGACATATAAAGTTGCCAGAAAAAGTAGCAAGCCTGAGGATTGGGAGCAGTTTAGAATTCAGCAAAAAAGGACCAGGAGATTGATTAACAGGGGAAAAATAGAGTATGAGAGTAAACTTGCAAGGAACATAAAAGTGGACTGTAAAAGCTTCTACAAGTATGTAAAAAGAAAAAGATTAGTGAAGACAAATGTAGGTCCCTTACAGTCAGAAATGGGAGAATTTATAATGGGGAACAAGGAAATGGCAGAGCAATTAAACAAATACTTTGGTTCTGTCTTCACGGAAAAGGACACAGATAACTTCCCAGAAATGCTAGGGAACCAAGGGACTAGTGAGGAGGAATTAAAGGAAATTAGTGTTAGTAAAAAAGTGCTGGAGAAATTAATGGGACTGAAAGCCGATAAATCCCCAGGACCTGATAATCTGCATCCGAGAGTACTAAAAGAGGTAGCCATGGAAATAGTGGATGCATTAGTTGTCATCTTCCAAAATTCCATAGATTATGGAACAGTTCCTGCAGATTGGAGGGTGGCAAATATAACCCCACTATTTAAAAAAGGAGAGAGAGAAAACAGGGAACTACAGACCGGTTAGCCTAACATCAGTAGTAGGGAAATGCTAGAGTCTATTATAAAGGATGTGATAACAGGTCACTTAGAAAATCTCAATGGGATTAGACAAAGTCAACATGGATTTATGAAAGGGAAATCGTGTTTGACAAACCTACTGGAGTTTTTTGAGGATGTAATTGGTAGAATAGATAAGGGAGAACCAGTAGTTGTGGTTTATTTGGATTTTCAGAAGGCCTTTGATAAAGACCCACATAAGAGGTTAGTTTGCAAAATTAAAGCACATGGGATTGGTGGTAACATACTGGCATGGATTGAAAACTGGTTAACAGAGAGTAGGAATAAATGGGTCTTTTTCGGGGTGGCAGAGGGGTACCGCAGGGATCAGTGCTTGGGCCCCAGCTATTCACAATATATATCAATGATTTGGATGAGGGAACCAAATGTAATATTTCCAAGTTTGCTGACGACACAAAACTAGGTGGGATCGTGAGTTGTAAGGAGGATGTAAAGAGGCTTCAAGGCAATTTAGACGAGTTGAGTGAGTGGGCAAATACATGGCAGATGCAGTATAATGTGGATAAATGTGAAGTTATCCACTTCGGAAGGAAAAACAGAAAGGCAGAGTATTATTTAAATGGTGATAGATTGGGGAATGTTGATGTACAAAGGGACCTGGGTGTCCTTGTACACCAGTCACTGAAAGTAAACATGCAGGTGCAGCAAGCAGTTAGGAAGGCAAATTGTATGTTGGCCTTCATTGCAAGAGGATTTGAGTACAGGAGCAAGGATGTCTTACTGCAGTTATACAGGGCCTTGGTGAGACCACACCTGGAGTATTGTGTGCCGTTTTGGTCTCCTTACCTAAGAAAGGATATACTTGCCATAGAGGGAGTGCAGCGAAGATTCACCAGACTGATTCCTGGGATGGCAGGACTGTCGTATGAGGAGAGATTGGGTCGACTCGGCCTGTATTCACTAGAGTTTAGAAGAATGAGAGGGGATCTCATTGAAACATATAAAATTCTGACAGGGAGGATGTTTCCCCCGGCTGGGGGGGTCTAGAACAAGGGGTCACAGTCTCAGGATACGGGGTAGGACATTTAGGACTGAGATGAGGAGAAATTTCTTCACTCAGAGGGTGGTGAACCTGTGGAATTCTCTACCGCAGAAGGCTGTGGAGGCCAAGTCACTGAATATGCTTAAGAAGGAGCTAGATAGATTTCTAGACGCAAAAGGCAGCAAGGGATATGGGGAGAGAGCGGGAATGTGGCATTGAGATAGAGGATCAGCCATGATCATATTGAATGGCGGAGCAGGCACGAAGGGCCGAATGGCCTACTCCTACTCCTATTTTCCATGTCTTTGACCAAGCTTTTCGTCACCTGTCCTGAGATCTCTTTCTGTGACCTGGTGTCAAATTTTGTCTGATAACGCTCCTGTGAAGTGCCTTGGGACGTTTCCCTACCTTAAAAGTGCTGTATAAATGCAAGTTGTAGAATTATGTAGAGTGTAATTACAAGGAAATTACAGCGTGGAAACAGGCTGTTTAGTCCAACCAGCCTGTATTGCTGTTCATCCTCCACAGAGTAGAGGGAATGTTACTCTGCATCTAACCACACTTAGGACTGCGTGATATTGGCATTGGGTAACTGGAAAGGTTATTGTTCCATTCTGCAACACTTAACCCTCATATTGATGAGCACAAAATTCACACAAAAATGTTTGGAGAGTGGACCTGAGACATAGGTGAGCAAGATATGCTACACCTGTTAGAAACAAAAGTGCCTGTTATGAGAGCACACGTGATGTGTATTGCTTGATAAAACAAATAAATTGGATTATGTGTATACATGTTTATAATTGCATGTAAAATACTAGCACGAGGTAAAACATACATACGTAAAGTATAGTGATAGAACATAGATAATCTCAAGGCTAGAAAAGACCAAAACTTAGAAAATACTTATGGCTGGTTAATTGTGCCCAAAAAATTAGAAACAATTTCTGCTCCCTTGATCTCCAGGGTTTCAGTCTCTGCCCTTGGCACGAACCTCCATTCAGGCCCCACGCCTGCCAGTATTGGCCAGGTACACGGTGAGACCAGAGCAGCCATGGATTTTTGATGCCCATTGGTCCAACTGGGCAGCCTAGTTGTAACCGATGACGTGTTTCTCTTCGAGATACTGGTCTATTTTGACCTTGAAGAGATCTAAGATACTTCCCCCTACAACCTCCCTTTTCCAAAAACTGACCACCCTCTCAGTGAATTGATGCTTTCTTACATTCTACCAAAAAACTATTTTTTTTCCACTTTTAATCCTCTTTTAATCAGCTATGTCCTTCCTGAGGTAAGAGTTCCAGAACTGCTTGTAATACTCCTGGTGCGGCCTGATCGACACTCTGTATGCTGGCAGGATAACCTCTTTTGATTCACAATCTATTCCTCTTGTTATACAAGCTAACATCTCATTTATTTTCTTGATAGCAGCTATACTTTGGCTTGAGGTATTGAGGGATTTACCTACCATAACTCCTAAATCCCTTTCCTGATTAGTTTTTGTCAGTATTTTCCCATTAATCCCATAATCCCTCTGCTTATTTTGTATCCCTTAGTACATGGCTTTGCACCTAGCTATATTAAACTGCATCTGCCAATTGTTGACCCACCTCCCCCAACAGTTTCAAGTCCCCCTCCAGCTTTTCCCTACCTTCCACAGTATTGACCATCCCTGCGATTTTGATGTCATCCACAAGCTTTGGGATGAAGTTGCAGACACCCTCTTCCGAATCACATGAAACTGTTGGAGTGCCCAACACAGCAGGTCCCTGTTTGTCGTGCTTCTCCGGTCAGAATTCTTTCCATTCACGCAGAATTTCTGTTTCCAATCACCCAGCACCAATTCAATCTATCTCTGCACACTGCCACCAAAACCACAATTAAAAGAAGAGTCAAGATGGAATTTTACTGTGAAGTCTTAATTTTGTTATGCATCATAAGTATAACATTTTGTTTAACAATTGTATATTTGGACAATGTGCTTCCTCTAGCTCAATGAACTGATTGTTAAAATCAGATCGCCATGTGATGAAGGATAGCATACTGGAGTCTGGTATTTAGTTGTTTCCAACCTTTATTCATAGAGACTCCCCTTACACACACACACCATACCCCAGCTGAGCTCTCTTATAAAAAAGGATTTGAGAGTCCCCAATTGATACCCACCACCTGAATACAATTAACACTAATTGATATAAATCATACAGTTAACACTGATATCCAGTAGGGTATGTGAAATCAGTCACAAAACATTCTAAACAAAGTGTGGGATATAAAGCAGGGAAAATGCTAAATAATAGAATTTTCTCGTGCTTATGTGCAATTGACTCTACTCCACGTACTTGAGTGAGACTTGTGGGTGTAGCCTCCCACCCTGCCCTTGTGGTTGACGAGGCTTGGTGTTTACATACGGTGCGATCGCACCCCACCTTGCCAACTTTTCACTACTTTTACTTCATATTGAGTTTGAGCAGAATTAATGCCTGACTGTTTTCTCCCCCATCCATCTCCTTCCCCGTACTAGCAGGAAGGATGTCCCATAATCTTTTCCATAGTATCTACATTGTAAAATCACCCCTCCTTTTCTCACAATAAATTTTGTTTTCTGCAACTTTGAGAGAGCAAATTCTGCCGGTTTGAATGCACTTATTAAAGTCTAATTGTAAGTTATTTAAATGTACTGTTATTTCTGTAGCTGTTTTATGTAATTATTTTTGCTTCATATTTTGTAATTGCCACTGACCCTGGCTTTAAGTTATTTCTTGACTATATGTTTTAATTAGAAAAAAAATGGTTGCATTTAAACATTTGGCAAGACAGCATTGGTGTTTACAGCATGCATGGAAACACTGATACTTCAGGCTGGGTTACTGAAGTGGTGTACTGCACTATACATGTATTCTGTGAATATTTATAGCCAAGTATCAGGTGCTGACCTTTAAGCTTCTGATATTTCTAACAGGATCACACCAGAGTCGGTGCAGATGAATCTCAGGACATTCAGCTGTGTGGAATTGGAATCCAGCCCGAGCATTGTCTCATTGACATTACAGCAGATGGGGATGTTATTCTCAGCCCAAATGAAAATGCCAGGTAATCAGTCTATATCGAAACTATCAGATAAAGGCAAACTCCTGCACAATAGCTTAGTTTGTGGTTTCAGCAATACAGCCATCAATAAAGGCTGAATAAAGCCCAGAGTAGTGCAACCATATCGAATCTGAGAAAGGGAGGCAGTGTGACAAGTTAAGAACAGAATTTTTTGGAAACATACAGCAGGTCTGTCAGTATCTGAAAAGAGAAAGGCCAAGTTAATGTTTCAGGTGTAGACCATTCAAAGGGTCACATGGGCAGTCAGTAACCTGTCTTCTCTCTTCAGATGCTGACTTGTCCATGTGTGTATTCCCAACATTTTCTGTTCCATTTGACTGCCAGCTTTTCTTATCCGTTAATAATGTCTACTTTCTTAAATGTGTTGTATACGGTTTTCTTCTAAATTTGATTACCTTATGGAATTCTGTTTAAAGGTTTGTGTACTTGATCATGTCTATTCAGTGTCTCTGACCTCTGACTAAAAATTGCGAGCGGGATCTGGATTTGTAGCATCTTCTACCTCTTAAAGTTAGGATTTATTTGTCGCAGTACTGGCTGCCTTCATCTGCTAGTGATCATTGCCCAATAAAAGTGGATGTCCTTGAGGTGGCTGTCATTTTTATTCCCATCCGTTGACTATCCTGCCATAATCAGAAAATGTGGGTCTAACACTGATCTGCCTTTTCAATGATACAGACTAGGTTCATGTTCACTCTAGAAAGATTGGAGGTCACTTTCTTGTTAAATTAATTTGAGTATTCCCAATTTAATACTTAGCACCAATGATTCTTTGTAGCAAAAAAAAAATCAATGTTAAAGTACAAAATTCATGGGCCTTTTATTCTTATAGCTGATATAGCAGAGTGTGAAAATGGGAGTGCTCCATCGGTAAAGATGAGAGGGGGACTTTGTAGAGGCTGGGGATTGAGGTGTGCTGTGATATTTACCTTGTACTGTACTTGTAACAAATCTATAGTATACCTGGGTATGCCTGATGCTGTTATTAGAAGTGTCTCATGGAAAAATGTTCCAATTTAAGTTTTGCATCATGCTCCCATTGGCAGACTCAGTAACCGATCCATTACTTGCATTTCCACTAGTGCTGCATTGATACTATCTGGATCTTATGATGTAATCTGTGACTTTGATCATTTCAAGTCCAAACCTATATTGGAAGTTTGCCAATGTTAGTATGGGTTGCAAGGGACTGGCTACCACATAGGTGGAGTGCATGTCAATATGTCCTCTGATTTGTACCTTCAGGGGTAACTTACTCTACTGTTAGTAATTAATATTAATGCATTCGATAGCAAGTATGCCAACATGAAGCCCTCAACTTGGTGAAGTACATTCAAAAATGTACATTAATCTTTTCTTAACTGTTGCATACAGTGCTTGTTTTACTGGATTAGTGAGGGTAGAAGCCAAAGTTGGGTTTAGTCTGAGAAATTTGAATCTGTTCTTTAGGATATGGCCGACTTACAGTAGATTTTGAAAACAGTAGACCGACAGAATGGTACAGAAATGTCCTCAGAGGGTCCCAGTCTCAACTGTGGCATTATTATGGGGACCAATAGGAGCCTGGTGCATTCCCCAAAGCAAAGGAGGGAAATCAGGGTACAAGTTGCTCATGCACCCCCTGTTATCAAGCTGAAGCGTTGCAGTGATCTGGGATGGGGAGGGAAATAAGCAAACCTGTGACTGATCATTAAAAATGTATTTTAAAAAGCTCTATTTATTGATTTCTGTTGTATCTGCTTCTCATCCCTAATAAAGCATTTTACTAAAAAAATCTTTTTTTTTCAGTTTGAGTTTATAGTAAAGTTGTGGAACAACCAGAATCCTATAAATATATATGAAACAATACATTGGAAACACATCTATTTTCCTACAGATTGAAGTACATTAACTCAACTGTATTTATTATGTAAAGCACACAAATCTTGTTCATCTAGCCGGATGTGATGTCTCTGTCATTTGTCCTTTTTTGAGTTAATACTTCAGTTTGTTCTCACTGGTTTTGAAGTGTTGCTTCTCTCTCTTTCACTTAATTATTATACTACCAAAGGATGACATTAGGATACAGCACTCCTGGCCTGTGAATCCATAAATAAACGTATCACCTCAGTAATTGTAAAAACAGATTGCCAGACTTTATCCAAGCTTCCCAAGTGTGGTCTCATTTGATGCTCAACTATTCTGAAAATAGCCAAAATGGACCCTGGTCTCTAATCTACAGAAGCAATGTCACAAAGATGACTAACATTATTTATTTGTATCATTCCATGGCTCATCACAAGACATGGAGACAGTTAATGTTGGAGTGTGAACCCTGAATTTCAGATAATTAAACTTTCTTTTCTCAGAACCTGCTTGAATGGTGCTGTGTTGTGTGCTCCCAACTCTCTCTGGCATGGGGACAGAATTCTATGGGGAAATAACCACTTCTTTAGGTACGTCACGTTCTAGTTCAAATGTATGTATTTTTAAAAAATTTTTAGTCGATCTCCAATTCTTCATGAGCAATTTTTAAAAAATCTTTCTTCCTTTAAACTTTTCTGCTTCTCTCCACTCTACTACTTTCCTTCTCCTCTCTCATCCTGTTGGTCTTTGTTTCCCCAGTTCTGTGCGCCTCTCACCCTTTCATTGAACATGTACCTTTGTGTAAGCCTCTCCTTGCCTGTCTTCCCTCTGTCTATTTCCTCCTCTACCTGCCTCATGAAATGAAAGAATTTTTTCGTGTTTGTTATATGTTAGAAGTTTGCTATATGTTTAGTTTTTTGTATCTAGTGAGAGTGGGTTGGGGAGCTGTCATGGCAGCTGTATCTTAGAATTTTTTAGTGCGATGTAATTGGGGAGAAAATTGAAATTGTGGAGAAGGATTTGGCATATAATTGGCAAATAACAAAAGTAGAAAATATCAATGGAAAGGAGAAAAACACAACTTGTGAGGAAGAAGAAAATTCATCTTGTTTGGCGTAGATGATAGGCTTAGTGTAAGAGAAATTTTCTTATAAAGGTTTGTTTGAATAATCATTAAATTTTTGCAACAGCCTTTAGTGTCTTATCTATATATTTTAAAGAAACTTTGTTGAAGGGGCTCATTGGTTAAAGCACAATGTCCTTCCATCTTGGGAGACTTGGGTTCAAATCCAGCCTAGACTGATAGGAACAGGAGTAGGCCATTCAGCCCCTCGAGCCTGTTCCGCCATTCAGTTAGATCATGGTTAGTCTGTACCTCAACTCCATTTACCTGCCTTTGATCCATATCCCTTGGTACCACTACCTAATAAATTTGTCGATCACAGTCTTGATTATTTCAATTGTCCCAGCATCCACAGCCTTTTGGGCGAGAGAATTCCACATTTCCACATTTCCACTAACCTTTGTATGAAGAAGTGCTTCCTGATTTCACTCCCGAATAGCCTAGCTCTAATTTTGAGATTGTGCCCCCTTGTTCTGGATTCCCTCACCCAAGAAATAGTTTCTTTGAATTTACTCTGTCGAGCCCTTTTATCATTTTAATCACCTCCAATTAGATCTCCCCTCAACCTTCTAAATTCAAGTGAATACAACCCCAAGTGTATGCAATCTGTACTCATAATTAACCTTTTGAGCCCCGGGATCATTCTGGTAAACATGCGCTATACTTCCTCCAAGGTCAGTATATCCTTCCTGCAGTGCAATGCCCATAACTGAACACAGTACTCCAGATAGGGTCTGACCAAGGCTCTACGCAACTGAAGTATAACTTCCTCCTGCTTGTATTCTAACCCATTTGAGATAAAGGCCAACATTCCATTGGCCTTTTTGATCACCTTTTTTACTTGTGCACTAGCTTTGAGATTTGTGTACCAGGACACCCAAATCCCTTTGCTCCTCCACAATTTCTAGTCTCTCGCCATTAAGAAAATATTCCGATTTGTCTTTCTTGGATCCAAAGTGGATGACCTCACACTTCCGCACATTGAACTCCATCTGCCACGGTTTTGCCAACTCAGTTAATCTGTCTATGTTCCTTTGTAACTTCCTGCTTCCGTCTATGCAACTTACTGTGCCTCCTAATTTCGTGTAATCTGCAAACTTGGATATACAACTCTCTATTCTTTGATCCAAATCATTGATATATATGATGAAAAGCTGAGGCCCAGTACAGATCCCTATGGAACACCACTTGTCACATTCTGCCAATCAGTGTACATTCTCTCCTCCATTGTCCAGCTGGGTGGACTGCCCTCACCTGGTTCCATTTCTACCTATCCAGTCGCAACCAAAGAATCACCTAAAATGACTTCTCATCCCACTCCCGCACCGTTACCTCTGGAGTCCTCCAAGGATCTATCCTTGACCCCATCCTATTTCTCATCTACATGCTGCCTCTCGGCGACATCATCTGAAAACACAACCTCAGATTCCACATGTACGTTGACAACACCCAGCTCCACATCACCATCACCTCTCTCGACCCCTCCACTGCCTCTAATTTGTCACATTGCTTATCTGACATTCGGTATTGGATGAGCAGAAATTTCCTCCAATTAAATATTGGGAAGACCAAAGCCATTGTCTTCGGTCCCTGCCACAAACTCCGTTCCCTAGCCATCAACTCCTTTCCTCTCCCAGGCCACTGTCTGAGGCTGAACCAGACTGTTCACAATCTTGGCATCCCATTTGACCCTGAGCTGAGTTTCTGACCCCATATCCTCTCTATCATCAAAACCGCCTACTTCCACTTCCATGATATCACCCATCTCTGCCCCGTCTTAGCTCATCTGCTGCTGAAACCCTCATCCATGCCTTTGTTACCTCTAGACTCGACTATTCCAATGCTCTCCTGGACGGCCTCCTGCCTTGCACCCTCCGTAAACTTGAGCTCATCCAAAACTCTGCTGCCTGTATCCTAACTCCCACCAAGTCCCGTTCACCCATCACCCTTGCTGACCTACATTGGCTCCCGATTTGGCAACGCTTCAATTTTAAAACTTCTCAGCCTTGTTTTCAAATCCCTCCATGGCCTCGCCCCTCCCTATCTCTGTAACCTCCTCCAGTCCTACAACCCTCCGAGCTCTCTGCGCTCCTCCAATTCTTGCCTCTTGCGCATCCCCGCTTTTCTTTCATTCACCGTTGGTGGCTGTGCCTTCAGCTGCCGAGGCCCTAAGCTCTGGAATTCCCTCTCTAAACCCCTCCACCTCCCTATCTCTCTCTCTCCTCCTCCAAGCTTTTGGTCGCCTGTCCTAATATTTCTATGTGGCTCGGTGTCAAATTTTGTTTGATAATCGCTCCTTGGGACGTTTTGCTTCATTAAAGGTGCTTAATAAATGCAAGTTGTTACCCATATCCCTGTCTCCTACCTCCTAACCAATTACCAACCCATGTTCCAAGGTCGCCTCCAGCCCAGTGTGTTCTCATTTCTGGTAATAATCTCTTGTCCGGAACCTTTTCAGATGCCTTCCGGAAGTCCATATAGACAATATGCATAGACACACTCTTATCCATCTTGTTGAAATTTTCAAAAATTTCAACTAGATTGGTCAGATGTGGCCTACCCTGTCCACCTGCTGCAGGGGTCCAATGTGAAATAAGTTCAGGCATTCTCAACTCATTTCATATTGGACATAGGTGCACATCATTAAACTGACCATAATTCAGCAATCTCACTCAAGCTATAAAGATGGCTGCTGTTTGAAATGGAATCATTCACGGTGGTGCAGCAAGGGTTGGTGTTGAGGCACGTTGTCAAGGCAGCATAAAGGGAGGCAAACTATTCTGTAACTGACCTGGGACTGCTTGACGTTAATGTTGGGTGATAAAGTGTTCTGTAACAGACTTTGGTAAGTACAAGTTTACCACAAATGAAAGAAGAAAAAGTTCTAGCAGAATCCAGATTTGGGTTTCCTTGTTCGCGAAATATTGGAAGTGCCGCAACATAAATATGTTGCATCAGTGAAGTCAAAAATTAATTTTTTTGAACAATTTTTTTTATGAATAGAATTAATCTACCTATGAGGAAGAGGAGAGACAAATTAAAAGAGTACGAGAATGAGGCAAATCGAGAAGGTGCCACAGAGCAGGATGTGGAGACGGCGAGCGAAGCTTCGTCAGAACCAGACTATAATTATGAGTTTGCACAGATGGAAGTCATGATGAAAGCTCTCAGCACTAACGGTGAGCGGCAGATTCTGGGGCCAACTCTGAACCTCCAGAAGTGTAATGATGATAAGATCACTTTCTGTTCCCCTTGAGCTGCTCTTTTTGCAGGCTTGCAGCACTCACTGCTGAAGAGGGCCGCCCTCCACCTCACTTGCTCAAGGAACATCTCCAAGGGTCCATCTGAGAAATGGGCTACTCTCTGGCCTCTGGTATTCCGTCCAGACATTGTTTTCTGCCACAGGTTTCTGAAGTTTCATGGGAAGTAATCATGCCCATCCCTTTAAGCAGTTGCTGCATCATATGAGTTCCCACCCACCAATGGATGGGCTCCCAATCATAGGTGTTTTCTATTTCTGCAGCTTGCTCACAACACTAAAGTTAGGCTCACCCAGATATACACACAGGGTCAATGAACAAACATGGGTGTAATTCTCACACTGCCACGCTTCCAGTCAGGCTTACTCTCAACTGGAAAATCTAGGCTTGGTTGTCTTAAATGACAAGCGCTCCATTTCCTCCTGCTAACATCTCTCACCTTGATGAGAAAGAAAGACAGACTTGTATTTATATAGCGCCTTTCACGACCTCAGGATTCCCCAGAGCGCTTTGCAGCCAATGAAGTATTTTTGAAGTGTAGACACTGTTGCAATGTAAGAAACGTGACAGCCAATTTACACACACTGACCAGATAATCTGTTTTCGTGATGTTGGTTGAGGGATAAATATTGGCCAGGACACTGGGGAGAACTCCCCTGTTCTTCTTCGAAATAGTGCGATGGGATCTTGTATGTCCACCTGAGAAGGTAGACGGGGCCTCGGTTTAATATCTCATCGGAAAAACAGCACCTCCAACAGTGCAGCACTCCCTCAGCACTGCACTGAAGTGTTAGCCTAGATTTTGTGCTCCAGCCTCTGGAGTGGGACTTGAACCCACAATGTCCTGGTTCAGAGGCGAGAGTGCTACCACTGGGCCACTGCTGACACCCTGAATTAAATATTTTAAAATGAATATCCATGTTTCTTCTGGAAGCTGTAAAATAAAAATTGCTGCTATACTTATTGCAAATCTGATGACTGGGTCTGGCGACTGTATATTTATGAAGACCTTGCATTGAGATGATCTTTACCTTGTGTTTCCAAGTTGTGCTTGCACCCGTTAAAATGCTGACAGCTATAGTGTACCAAAAACAGATCACTTTATTTGATGCAAATTATCTTTAAATGCTTTGTCTGTCTGATTTTTCAGACCCGGTTCAGAATGTCGTGCAGATTCTTGAGAAGCAGTACCTGGAGGAGAAACATAATGCACTTGAAGAGCAAAGGTTAATGTACGAGCGCGAGCTGGAGCTCCTTCGCCAACAGCTGTCATCAGACAGGCCGCACCGGCATAGCATCGAGAGATTGTCATTTACCTCACAAACTGCACAACAAAAAGTGAAACTTTGGTCTGAAGAGAGGTACGAATGTTCAAATAAGAAGTGGGAATTTATGCCTTATTGAGCTGTGTATGCTGCTTTACCTCGGGTGAGAGCGTGAAATGGACATTAAGCTGTGCAGCCCACTTGGTCCAGCATTTATGGATTAAAGGGGTAACATTTCCCTGCAAATAATATTTGTTGAACCAATGGAAATCCTAATATTGATCTATTAATTAAACTGAGCTTCACAGTAATCAGATCTGAAGTAACAATTTGTGTATGATTTTTAGTGTTAACAAATTAAATTCCTGGGCATTTAAAACAATAAATATTTGCCTTTTCCAGTGGACAATTTTGCAGTGTTTGAGAATGCACTAGTTTGTAGGCACACTGCATCGAATGTTAATTCTACCTTCCCGTACTTAATTTGGTTCCATCAGCTAAATTTGGAATTGCTAAGCCCTTGACATCACATCTCCTCCTGCTCCTGGCCTGTGTCGTAGGACAGATCTGGTTGAGCTACATTTTTATGTAAAAACGTTTAAATATAATTTCCCTTGGCCCTCCTCATTCCATTCTGTAAGCTTTCCCTTAATGCACAGCTCCCAGACAGAGAGGACTGGCAAGCAACCTTCGGCCAACATCTGCTAGTGCTGCGTAGTTGGCTAGTGGAGGGTTAACTTATTGCCCAATGTTCCCTCTCTGGGGAAAGCACTTACACACACAACCCAATTGAGTTTCAATGTGAAAGGATTTTTAAAAATTACAAGGAAACTGTTCCAGAATTAATATCTTGCTGCTTAATAAACGTTTCAGAGGAGCATTTTTACTTAATATTTTCACATTGAAGTGCTGGTTTATTACATGCAGTGGAAAGTCTCAAGTGCAATGTATCTTCTATGTAAGTGCAAGAAGTGGTGATACATTAGTAAATAAAAGCACCAGCTGCAGGCATTTTCCATCATCTATAATCAGTAAACTTTAGTGGGAAAGGAGGGACGTTGCTTCATATTTTCTGTGTATTTTTTTTCCTGTTGCAGAGATCAGCTGTTCCGTCATAGTCTGGCGAAGTTGAGAGAGCAAATAGTGAGAGCCAATGCTCTGGTGAGAGAAGCAAACTTCCTGGCAGAAGAGATGAAGAAGCAGACGGATTACCAAGTCACGCTGCAAATCCCAGCAGCAAATCTCAGTGCTAACAGGAAGGTAGGCCGGCTCTTGCTGTATAGTCTTGGGCATGGCTTGAAGTCTTGATTGTTTTATGACAGTCAACATTTATTTTTGTCTGTAAATCATTGTTGGGGTAACTGGTTTGTTAAACTCATCTTGTAAATCAACAAGAATTCCCTGTAGAAAGCTGTGAATGTCAGAAGCTGCTCTCCCAAGAACACTGTATCTCACTAGCAGATAGACACTAATTCAGGCACTGAAATCCAGACTTAGGAACATAGGAACAGGAGTAGGCCATTCAGCCCCTCGTGCCTGCTCTGCCATTTGATAAGATCATGGCTGATCTGTGATCTAACTCCATATACCTGCCTTTGGCCCATATCCCTTAATACCTTTGGTTGCCAAAAAGCTATCTATCTCACATTTAAATTTAGCAATTGAGCTAGTATCAATTACCGTTTGCGGAAGAGAGTTCCAAACTTTTACCACCCTTTGTGTGTAGAAATGTTTTCTAATCTCGCTCCTGAAAGGTCTGGCTCTAATTTTTAGACTCTGCCCCCTACTCCTAAAATCCCCAACCAGCGGAAATAGTTTCTCTCTATCCACCCTATCCGTTCCCCTTAATATCTTATAAACTTCGATCAGATCACCCCTTAACCTTCGAAACTCTAGAGAATACAACCCCAATTTGTGTAATCTCTCCTCGTAACTTAACTCTTGAAGTTCAGGTATCATTCTAGTAAACCTACGCTGCACTCCCTCCAAGGCCAATACGTCCTTCCGAAGGTGCGGTGCCCAGAACTGCTCTCAGTACTCCAGGTGCGGTCTAACCAGGGTTTTGTATAGCTGCAGCATAACTTCTGCCCACTTGTACTCTAGTCCTCTAGATATAAAGGCCAACATTCCATTAGCCTTCTTGATTATTTTCTGCACCTGTTCATGACACTTCAATGATCTATGTACCTGAACCCCTAAGTCCCTTTGGACATCCACTGTTTTTAACTTTTTACCATTTAGAAAGTACCCTGTTGTATCCTTTTTTGATCCAAAGTGGATGACCTCACATTTGTCTACATTGAATTCCATTTGCCACAGTTTTGCCCATTCACCTAATCTATCAATATCGCTTTGTAATTTTATGTTTTCATCTCCCCAATCTTTGTGTCATCGGCAAACTTAGATATGAGACTTTCTATGCCTTCATCTAAGTCGTTAATAAATATTGTGAATAATTGAGGCCCCAAGACAGATCCCTGCGGGACTCCACTAGTCACATCCTGCCAATGTGAGTACCTACCCATTATCCCTACTCTCTGTCGCCTTTCGCTCAGCCAGCTTCCTAACCAAGTCCGTACTTTTCCCTCGATTCCATGGGCTTCTATCGAAGCTAACAGTCTCTTATGCAGGACGTTATCAAATGCCTTCTGGAAGTCCATATAAATAACATCCATTGACATTCCCCTGTCCACTACTTTAGTCACCTCTTCAAAAAAATTCAATCAGGTTTGTCAGGCATGACCGACCTTTCACAAATCCATGCTGGCTCTCTCTGATTAACTGAAAATTCTCGAGGTGTTCAGTCACCCTATCCTTAATTATAGACTCCAGCATTTTCCCCACAACAGATGTTAGACTAACTGGTCTATAATTCCCCGGTTTCCCTCTCTCTCCTTTCTTAAAAAGCGGAGTGATATGTGCAATTTTCCAATCTAGAGGGACAGTTCCTGAATCTAGAGAACTTTGAAAGATTATACTTAGGGCATCTGCAATGTGCTCCCCTACTTCCTTTAAAACCCTGGGATGGAAACCATCTGGTCCTGGGGATTTGTCACTCCTTAGTGCTATTATTTTCTTCATTACTGTTGCTTTACTTATGTTAATTTTATCGAATCCCTGTCCCCGATTCAATATAAGTTTTCTTGGGATGCTATCCTCTTTTTCGACTGTAAATACTGACGCAAAGTAATTGTTCAACATATCCGCCATTTCCCCATTGTCAATGACAGTATCCCCACTTTCATTTTTTAAGGGGCCAACACTGCTCCTGACCACCCTTTTTTTCCTAATATAACTATAAAAGTTCTTCGTATTGGTTTTGATATCCCTTGCGAGTTTCTTTTCATACTCTCTTTTTGTAGCTCTTACTATCTGTTTTGTGGCCCTTTGTTGATCTTTGTATCTTTTCCATTTTTTGCCTTTTTGTATGCCCTTTCCTTATGCCTTATACAGTCCCTTACCTCTTTAGTTGTCCATGGCTGATTTTTTTTGGCAAGTAGAGTTCTTGCCCCTCAGGGGTATAAACCGATTCTGTATCACGTTAAATGTTTCTTTAAACATTTCCCACTGATCAGTCGTTTTACCCATTAACAGATTTGCCCAGTTTACCGTGGACAGTCTCTGTCTCATCCCATTGAAGTCGGCCTTGCCCAAGTCTAGAATCTTAGCAGCTGATTCACTTTTTACCCTTTCAAACACTACATTGAACTCTATCATGTTATGATCACTATTGGATAGATGTTCACGCAGTTAAGCTGTTAACTAAATCTGGTTCATTACTCATTATTAAATCTAGTATGGCTTGCCCCCTTGTTGCCTCTCGGAATATTGCTGTAGAAAACTATCCCGGACACACTCAAGAAATTCGCTACCTTTCTTGACAGTTGCTAGTCTGCTTTTCCCAATCTATGTGAAGGTTAAAGTCCCCCATTAAGACCACTATTCCTTTCTTACACGCTTGCCTAATCTCTGCATTTATACAATCCAGCACTTCAGAGCTGCTGCCGGGCTCCTATATACAACTCCCACTATAGTCTTAGATCCTTTCCTATTTCTCAATTCAACCCATAAGATCTCTGTTGGCTGCTTACCTCTCGTTATATCCCCCTTTATCATTGAAGTGATTTCATCTCTAATCATTAAGGCTACTCTTCCCCCTCTTCCATTTTCCCTATCTCTCCTGTAGACTTTATAACCTGGTATATTTAGTTCCCAATCCTGACCATCCTGCAGCCATGTCTCAGTAATAGCTATCATGTCATACCCTCCAATTTGAATTTGAACCTGTAGTTCATTTAATTTATTCCTTATACTCCGTGCATTTGTATATAGAACTCTTAGTTGGGCCACACACCCTAGCCTTACCTTCAGCTTTGATACAGCAAAGGCTATGGGCCCCGACAACATCCCAGCTGTAGTGCTGAACACTTGTGCTCCAGAACTAGCTGCGCCTCTAGCCAAGCTGTTCCAGTGCAGCTACAACACTGGCATCTACCCGACAATGTGGAAAATTGCCCAGGTATGTCCTGTCCACAAAAAGCAGGACAAATCCAATCCGGCCAATTACCGCCCCATCAGTCTACTCTCAATCATCAGCAAAGTGATGGAAGGTGTCATCGACAGTGCTATCAAGCGGCACTTACTCACCAATAACCTGCTCACCGATGCTCAGTTTGGGTTCCGCCAGGACCACTCGGCTCCAGACCTCATTACAGCGTTGGTCCAAACATGGACAAAAGAGCTGAATTCCAGAGGTGAGGTGAGAGTGACTGCCCTTGACATCAAGGCAGCATTTGACTGAGTGTGGCACCAAGGAGACCTAGTAAAATTGAAGTCAATGGGAATCAGGGGGAAAACTCTCCAGTGGCTGGAGTCATACCTAGCACAAAGGAAGATGGTAGTGGTTGTTGGAGGCCAATCATCTCAGCCCCACGACATTGCTGCAGGAGTTCCTCAGGGCAGTGTCCTAGGCCCAACCATCTTCAGCTGCTTCATCAATGACCTTCCCTCCATCATAAGGTCAGAAATGGGGATGTTCGCTGATGATTGCACAGTGTTCAGTTCCATTCGCAACCCCTCAAATAATGAAGCAGTCCGAGCCCGCATGCAGCAAGACCTGGACAACATCCAGGCTTGGGCTCATAAGTGGCAAGTAACATTCGCGCCAGATAAGTGCCAGGCAATGACCATCTCCAATAAGAGAGAGTCTAACCACCTCCCCCTGACATTCAACGGCATTACCATCACCGAATCCCCCACCATCAACATCCTGGGGGTCACCATTGACCAGAAACTTAACTGGACCAGCCATATAAATACTGTGGCTACGAGAGCAGGTCAGGCTGGGTATTCTGCGGCGAGTGACTCACCTCCTGACTCCCCAAAGCCTTTCCACCATCTACAAGGCACAAGTCAGGAGTGTGATGGAATACTCTCCACTTGCTTGGATGAGTGCAGCTCCAACAACACTCAAGAAGCTCGACACCATCCAAGATAAAGCAGCCCGCTTGATTGGCACCCCATCCACCACACTAAACATTCACTCCCTTCACCACCGGCGCACTGTGGCTGCAGTGTGTACCATCCACAGGATGCACTGCAGCAACTCGCCAAGGCTTCTTCGACAGCACCTCCCAAACCCGCGACCTCTACCACCTAGAAGGACAAGAGCAGCAGGCACATGGGAACACCACCACCTGCACGTTCCCCTCCAAGTCACACACCATCCCGACTTGGAAATATATCGCCGTTCCTTCATTGTCGCTGGTTCAAAATCCTGGAACTCCCTTCCTAACAGCACTGTGGGAGAACCGTCACCACACGGACTGCAGCGGTTCAAGAAGGCGGCTCACCACCACCTTCTCGAGGGCAATTAGGGATGGGCAATAAATGCTGGCCTCGCCAGCGACGCCCACATCCCGAGAACGAATAATAAAAAAAAAAATTGCCTTATGCCTTCTAGTTTTTATTTTATCTGTCGTGCCTAAAGTACACTTTCTTTCTGCTGCTCTATGCTTTTCCCTCTCACTTGTTCTTGAACAACTGTTTGTACTATTTGTATTTTAAATTTTCCCTGTGTCTTCCCCTCTCTTGCTGCTCTCAACTTTACTCCCTTCTGACTCCCCGCTCAGGTTCCCATCCCCCTGCCACTCTAGTTTAAATCTTCCCCAACAACACTAGCAAACACCCCCGTGAGGACATTGGTCCCGGTCCTGCTCGGGCGTAACCCGTCCCGCTTGTACAGGTCCCACCTTCCCCAGAACCGGTCCCAATGTCCCAGGAATCTAAATCCCTCCCTCCTACACCATCCCTGCAGCCACGCATTGATCTTGTCTATTCTCCTGTTCCTATACTCACTAGTACGTGGCACTGGTAGTAATCCTGAGATCACTACCTTTTGAAGTCCTGCTTTTTAATTTATCTCCTAACTCCTTAAATTCACCTTGCAGGACCTCATCCCTTTTTTTTACCCATGTCATTGGTACCAATATGGACCACGACTACTGGCTGTCCACGCTCCCCCTCCAGAATGCCCTGCAGCCGCTCCGTGACATTTGCTACTGAAAACAATCTGTATTTGCCTCCAATTTGGCATGGGGTAATATGAGTCAGGCCTCGACCTCTCGTCCATTTTGACGCTGATCTGACCCCACCATGTTCTGTTTTGGATTGTCGTTAAAAACCCAACTGGTTCACTTACATCCTCTAGGGAAGGGAACCTGCCACCCCTACCCTGTCTAACCTACACATGGCTTCAGTCCCGCACTATGTGGTCGACTGTTGGTGCCCCCGAAGTAGCCTAACATGTCACTCGGTTGTGCAATGATTGCCACGGCATGGTTCAAGAATGCTCACTGTCACCACCTTGGGAACTAGGGATGGGCAATCATGAGAGCTATACCAAGGCCACCCACGTCCCAAGGAAAAATAAAAACCTATACACAGGGAAGCAACAGTAATCAAAATGTGAGGAATTTTGTCTGCTGCCCCTCATAGGAAGCCCATCATGTTAACTTTCAGGTGCACCTTCAGGATTTTAGTTGAGGTTGTTCTTTGTAACAGATAGCTAGTATTATTGCTAACCAGTATATTGTGGCTTTTGGATGATTTTAATCAACCGCTAACAAAATCACAATCAGAAGCTTTATGTTTCAAAGAAGCACATTCCTGCAATTCTGTTATTGGGTCATTCATTACGAAAACACAAGCTTTCTCCTCTTACATGAAAAGAGGAATCTTGGGTCCATTCATGGATCTTGCATTTCCAACCCAACTTAAGAACTTTTTGTTACAGAATGCTTCAGTTATCTTATTTCAAAAAGCATTATTGATACATCACATGGAGTTATAGAGATTATAGCACAGAAGGAGGCCATTCAGCCTATTGTGCCTATGCCAGTTCACTTTTAATTGATGTTGTAGTCTCTGCTTCTGTAGCCACTTGGGGTAAACCACTCAATGCTCCACTAACCCTCTGAAAAGAAATTCTTCTAACTTTCCCATCTCGTTCTTCCAGTGGTATTCTTGAGTCTGTGTCCCTTTGTTACTGATTTGCCAACTAATCAAGACAATCTTTTCAATATTTACCTGCTCAAAACCTTTCAGAATTTCCCACCCCTCTCAAACCTTTATTTAAAACAAAAATGCACAATTTTTTGAACCTAGTATCATATTGGCCAATATTTGCTGTAACCACCCCATGGCTCTAATATTCTTTCTATAATGGAGTGCCCAGAACGGCAGGCAAAACCGTATGTGGCTTAACCAATGTCCTGTACAAATCCAGTATCAATTCTGTGTTTTTTGTTCAATCTCTCTGCACTCCCATCTTTAAAGATCTTTGTGTCTGCACTCCTAGTTTTCCATGTTCTTTCAAATAAGTGGAAAGTGTTTAGCTGTCAAGAATAATTCAATTTTTGGAAAGATGAGTTTGTAAATTGGTGTCCTGGGCAACACCCCTCCCCCATCAACCAAAACCAGTACAACAGCTTAGCTGGACATTAGCTTATTGTTGTTTATGGAACCTCACTTTCCCTACAAAACAACAGTGTCTACATTTCAAAAGTAATTCATTGAGTGTGAAGCACTTTGAGACACTTTGAGGATGTGAAAGTTTGTTCTTCCTTTCTCGTGCTCCTCACATCTGCAATTTTCCCTCAGTTTCAGTAGGTGAGCACTGCTAGACCATTTAGTAAAGTAGCTTGTTCAAAAAAAAATGTTTTATTAGGATTTTTATCTCTACATTTTCTGAGGAATATCTCCATTATGTCCACTGTTGGGTTGCACACATGGAGAGATGCATCAACAGTAGTCTCTTTGTGATGTCCTTGCATAAGGCAGTTATGTACTTACACCTTGCTGTGCTGTTATCCTTCTCTGTCAATGTTTCCCTTCTTTTAGTTTTTCTTTTTTGCACTCCACATGTTTTGGCCACTTCTCTTTTCTTTCTGATACAAAAATGATGGAATGAGACAAAGACAGGTTAATATTTTGGCTCTAACTCTTTGTGAGCTCTGACAATGGGTCCAAACCCAAAAGATTAACCCACATTTTCTCTTTATAAATGCTGACGGACCTTCCAGAAGTTTTTGTTTTTGTTTCAGATTTGCAGCATTCAGTGTTTATTGTGTCTAAGCCCTTTATGCTATATTCTATGCATTGTAAGCAGTTTTGAATTTGCTGTTTATGATAACAGAGAGGGGCAATTGTGAGCGAGCCAGCTATTCAAGTACGACGCAAGGGAAAAGGTACCCAAGTCTGGGCCATTGAGAAGCTGGAGAACAAACTGATTGACATGAGAGATCTCTATCAGGATTGGAAGGAGAAAGATATGGTCGAATATGTGAGTACAAGGAATACTTTGGTACAGTACTGTTTGTGAGGGAGAATTCCATGTGGTCATTGTTATGTCTACCATTGCTTAATATAGTCTGTTGATATTTGCCTATCGGTGTGAACAACAATGAGTGGCTATGTAGGGCATTGTGGCGTACATGCATGCTACAATGTGCAGTGATAGACTTGGAATTTTTACTCATGAATTCCCCACACCGGTGAGTTTCTGATCTTAGCCAAGGTGCTGAGGAAGACACTGAACAGAGAGGCAGGTTATCCTGATGGACCAGATGGTCTTTACCCACCCTTTTCATGTGTTTTTGACGCCTGGTAGCTGCAATGGCAGCTAAGTGAATTGCAGACTTGTCCATGACTGATTCTGATTCTCCTCTATGCTACGCCATCTGGCAGGTCCTGCTTGATATAGCATAAGAATGGTAAAGTAAAACTCTGTCCCACACAATGTATTCCACCTCATGGTGTGCCCAAAAAAGAGAATCTTAAAATAAGGTCAGCAGTAGTTTTGAGTGATGGGCAGTGAGAGTCCACAACCACAGGACTGTGGAACAGTTTCTAACCATTGACTTCTGTATTTTATTTCAAAATCTATTGTTCTAATCAAAGCCTTCAGTATGCACACTAGTTTGTATGGATCAGTTCAGAACCAAGTATGTATGGATGCCCCTGTTGAAAGCAACCCATCCCTCCACCTTCAATGGTCGTTTTTGTTGAGCAGATGTTCAACATCAGTTTGAAAATATGAGGATGAATTTGCTGCAGGGGATGTTTTGATTCTCTTTGTACCAAATAAAATGCTTCTTCTCACTGGAGCGTGAGCTTGCTTTGGCCAGTAATGGCTCTGATGTCTCCTTAGCTTCCTTGTGACTTTGTAAAGCAGTTTTTTATTTCACTGGCAAGAATCAGTTCTGCAGGTTTTTATTTCTGTACCAGTGTTTCTTGCCTCCCATCCTCTCCTGAAGGTGCCGTGTGGTGCCATGAGCAGCAAGTGCCCGCCCCCTCTCCACCTCAATAACTTGCCATAGTTCACGTATGAGCTACAAAAGTTGGTGTTGGAAGGCTACCTGACTGTTGGAACGGTGGCAAGGCACCTGAGCCCAGTACTGTCCTCACCAGAAGTCCCCATGACTTTCAGTAGGCATCACATGATATCAATTTGGAGCCTTCTGAGTCAGAAGGTTGTGGGTTAAAGTCTCACTCCAGAGACTTGAGCACAAAATCTAGGCTGATACACCGGTATAGTACTGAGGGAGTGCTGCACTATCAGAGGTGCTGTCTTTCAGATGAGACATTAAACCCGAGGCCCCGTCTTCCCTATCAGCTGAATGTAAAAGGTCCCATGGCACTATTTCAAAGAAAGGCAGGGGATTTCTCCCCGGTGTCCTGGCCAAAATTTATCTCTCAACCAACATCACTAAAATAGATTATCTGGTCATTATCACATTGCTATTTGTGGGAACTTGCTGTGCAAAAAATTGGCTGCTGTGTTTCCTACGTTACAACAGTGACTACAATACAAAAGTAATTAATTGGCTGTAAAGCGCTTTGACAAGTCCTGAGGTTGTAAAGAGTGCTATATAAATGCAAGTTTTCATTTTTTCTTCTTGCTAGGGTTATTGGTGCCAATCCTATCACTGGTGCTACTGTCCTTCGCTAAGATCAGCTAATTCAGCACAGACCATGCACTGAACTCGAGACCTTGCTATTCTGTGTGGCTCATCTATTCACTGGATAAACTCATTCACTCGTGGGTGGGGTGGGGGGTTGGTGATGTACTTTTAGGAACAAAATACAGAAAGCACATAGTTGCCATTATGTAGCATCTGAATGTATTGCCTGAAATTCCTGTTTCACTCCTTCCCTTCCAAAGTAAAAGGAACTTCCTTCTTTATTGTAATGGTAATTTTTGTTACTTTTTTTAACCCTGTTTCAGTACAATAAAATTCTCAGTAAACACGGGGACCCTTTCTACGAGGCCCAGGAAAACCATAACCTGATTGGTGTAGCGAATGTCTTCTTGGAGTGCCTTTACCACGATGTGAAGCTTCAGTATGCTGTTCCCATCATCAGCCAGCAGGGGGAGGTGAGAGTTGGCATAAAGAAAGCATTTCTGAAACTGCCTAGATTCTTTAAGCAATTAAAGTTCAGCATTTCCATGTTTTAGGTAAAAGATGAAAGTGACTGCATCTTGCTGTTTATACTCTGCACCATTTTGACTGCAATTTGTTGAAATGCCAGGAAATCATCACTTGCCAAATGATCTGATAGAATCTGCGGCAGATATGTGACATAGTGAAAGATTTCTCTGTGTACTTCCTTAAATCCAGGTTGCTGGTCGGCTCCATGTGGAAGTGATGCGGGTTAGTGGTGTGGTTCCAGAACGCTTGGATGGTGGAGATGATTCCTCCGAGAACTCGAGTGAGAGTGGGAGCTATGAAGTAATGGATAATAATGGTGAGATTGTGCACATGGCAAAGAAACTGACCTGCAGGGTAAGTGAGAATAAGCCTTATTGCCATTGCAAATGCTTTGGAAATGTTGATTCGCAAAAAAAGCAGCCTGCCAATCTTGTTACGAGCATATTTTCCCCTTTGACAGTCTCTTTCTACAGTACTAAACATAAAGTTGGAAAAGAAGGCAAATATTTGCATTTTGAATCAGGTCATATTATGGATTTATCAACACAGATCTTCCTTCCAATTAAAAAATGTAATTGGAAAGAATGCCCAATCAAATACAATTTTCCTAAATGTTACTAGTTTTTAAGGGTAGGAGTTTCTACTTCCTAAATTTGAGACTAATATGTTGCCTGACTTTTAACCCACTCCCCACCTTCTGCACAGTTGCTTGCATTTAGTTAAAATTAGGATGACCTGAATTGAATGTGATCTGAGAGAGTTTATGCTGGCAATTGCCCAGATGCAAAGGTGGGCAGTGTGCGTATTAACAGTATTAAGTTACCAGCTTGGTACATGTGCACAACTTTCCTTTCCTTTATAATGCATCAGGAGAGTCGCAACACAATATTATGTTTCTAACTTGGCTGAATAAATAAAAGGGTGATTTTTTTTTTGCACTTAATGTTTATGCTTGACCAAATAATGGAATTTAGCTGTCAGTTTGCAAGATACAAATTTTCAGTTGTAATATAAACAATTTGTGCTCCTGTAACGCTCAGGTACAGAGAGATAGCTCAAAGTACTCTACAGAGCAGTAGACAATGGGTGTTCCCCAAAAAGGAAGGAGAAAGAATGACAGAGGGCAAAGAGCAGGTGAAAAGACGTTAGAGAGAGGGGCTTTTGAAGGCAGAGAGGTGGAGATGCCAAGGGAGGAAATTCCAGAAGGAAGGACGTAGTCGATGGTGGCATGGAGGAAGCAGGAAACGAGAAGTTGGCCGGTGTCATAGGAACAGAAGGTGTTCAGCGGGACATGGAGCTGGAGATCCCAGAGCTGGGGACAGTTGAGACCATGGAGGCATTTGAAGCTGAAAATAAGAATCTAAAGTTGATACTCTGAGGCATGGGAAGCCAGCAGAGCATGGCGAGGGGAGAGGGGATGTGGGTCTGTGGGTGAAAACACAGGTGTGGTGTTCTGTACGATTTGTAGTTTAAAGGGGGAGAAAATGGGGAGGCTGTCAAGGCACAATAGAAAGGTTCACCCTCAAGGTGATCTATGGCTTGGGTTATGGTTACGGCAGCAGAGAGGAGCAGGTAAGGGCAGAGGTGAGCAATGTTGCAACAGTGACAGAAAATGGTTTTGGTGAAAGACAGGATGTGCGGGAGGAAACTGAGTTGTGGTTCAAGCAGGTTCCGCACTTCTAGGCGTAATGTGAGTTGGGGGTGTTGATAGAGTCGTGGCCAGAGGTGCAAAGGTATTTGTGGGAGCTGAAGAAGGTGGCTTCTGTTTAGCTGAGAGAAGCTTTATCTCGTCCAGGTCTTATTGCCAGATGGCAATTGGAGGCAGTGGCAATATCCCTGGGGTCAATGGAAGAGGTAATGTTGAGTGCAATCATCATAAATCTGCAAGTTAATTGTACTCTTCAGATTATGTTGCTAATGGCTTGTAGAGGTGATTTGGGGTGGGACTACTGGGGGTGGGGGGATAGGATTGTTTGGTGTCTAAGTTTCCCGATCTCTTTCTCTGTGCCTGTGATCTCTGATCTTTCCCGGTATCTTGGCCCCTGTAATATATAAATAAAAATGTTACCTCTCTGTTGCTGTGACATCTGGCTATTCCCTCAATTGATATTTCTCCCTTTGTCCCTCAATCTCTGCATGTCATTTCCCCCCCTCCCCTGTGTTTCTCTCTCTCTGCTTGATCTGTCTTTCTGTCCCTGACCTATCTCTTCCTGATCTTGCTTTCATTATCTCTTCCAGATCCGTCCTCCCCCTCATCTATTTCTGTACGCTACCCTCCGAATTTCTGCCTTTCTGTTGCTGACCTCTCTGCCCCATCACTGTGATTTTTGTCTCCAGTCAATCTCTCTTATTATTGAGGGTGTTGTCTTCAGAGCAATTTTATTACTGAGGACACAGTCTTTTCAGCAGTCACTAAAACATGGACTTGGGGAGGGGGAAGCCTGGCACTGGGGATGCAAGTGTCCGCGTAGAATCATAGAAAGGTAACAGCAAGGAACGAGGCCATATGGCCCATCGAGTCCGCTCCGGCTCTACGCAAGAGCAATGCAGCTAGTTCCACTCCCCCGCCCTTTCCATGTGGTCCTGAAATTTTTTTCCTTTCAAGTACTTATCCAGTTCCATTTTGAAGGCCATGATTGAATCTGCCTCCACCACCCCCTCAGGCAGTGCATTCCAGATCCTAACCACTCGCTGTGTAAAAAAAAAGTTTTTCCTCATGTCACCTTTGGTTCTTTTGCCAATCACCTTAAATCTATATCCTTTGGGTTTTGACCCTTCCGCCAATGGGAACAGTTTCTCTCTATCTACTCTGCCTAGACCCTTCATGATTTTGAATACCTCTATCAAATCTTCTCTCAACCTTCTCTGTTCCAAGGAGAACTACCCCAACTTCTCCAGTCTATCACGTAACTGAAGTCCCTCGTCCCTGGAATCATTCTAGTAAATTTCTTTTGCACCCTCTCTAAGGCCTTCACATCTTTCCGAAGGAGCGATGCCCAGAACTGGACACAATACTCCAGTTGTGGTTGAACCAGTGTTTTATAAAGGTTCATCATGACTTCCTTACTTTTGTACTCTATGCCTCTATTTATAAAGCCCAGGATCCCGTTTGCTTTTTTAACTGCTTTCTCAACCTGCCCTGCCACCTTCGATGATTTGTGCACATATACCCCCGGATCTTTCTGTTCCTGTACCCCTTGTAGAGTTGTGCCCTCTAGTTTATATTGCCCCTCCTCATTCTTCCTACTGAAAAGTATCACCTCACATTTTTCTGCGATAAATTTCCTCTGCCATGTGTCCGCCCATGCCACCAGCCTGTCTATGTCCTCTTTAAGTTTCTCACTATCCTCCTCACTGTTTACTACACTTCCAAGTTTTGTGTCATCTGCAAATTTGGAAATTGTGCCCTGAACACCCAAGTCCAAGTCATTAATATAGATCCAGAAAAGCAGTGGTCCCAGCACCAACTCCTGGGGGAACGCCACTGTACACCTCCCTCCAGTCCGAAAAACAACCGTTCACCACTACTCTCTGCTTTCTGTCACTTAGCCAATTCTGTATGCATGTTGCTACTACCCCCTTTATTCCATGGGCCATAATCTTGATGATAAGCCTACCATGTGGCACTTCATCAAAAGCCTTTTGAAAATCCGTGTACACCACATCAACTGCATTGCCCTCATCTACCCTCTCTGTTACCTCATCAAAAAAACTCTATCAAGTTAGTTAAACATGATTTGCCTTTAACAAATCTGTGCTGGCTTTCCCTGATCAATCCACACTCATCCAAGTGGCTGTTAATTCTGTCCTGGATTATCGTTTCTAAAAGCTTCCCCACCACTGAAGTTAAACTGACTGGCCTGCAGTTGCTGGGTTTATCCTTACACCCTTTTTTGAACAAGGAGGTAACATTTGCAATTCTCCAGTCCTCTGCCACCATCTACGTCTACGGATGTTTGGAAGATTATGGCCAGTACCTCCGCAATTTCCACCCTTACTTCCCTCAGCAACCTAGGATGCATCCCATCCGGACCGAGTGACTTATTTATTTTAAGTACAGCTAGCCTTTCAAGTACCTCTTCTTTATCAATTTTTAGCCCATCCAGTATCTCAACTTTATCTTCCTTTATTGAGCCTCTGGCAGTGACAGTTGACAACTTGGGATGGGAGCCGTAAGGGGTACAGGAACATCGGGGTTGGAGATGACTTTTTTAAAAATGCAGAAATAATTGAAATCGAAACAGTTGTTAAATTCTATAAAGTTAAAAAAAACCTGAAAAGAGAAAAGCAGAACTGTGAACCAGAATTCAGAAATTTGGTCGACAGAGCCACCTAGTGGCCCACATCTGTAATTACAAGTGACATGGGAAAATTGAATGGGAATTTATAATAGCAAAAGTGTGATTGGTCAGATGTGTCTGATTGACAGAGCTATGGATCAATGAGTTAGGAAAACTGACATGCCCAGCCATTGAGAATGGGAAGGCAAGTACAAAAAAAAATGAGACACTATTATAGTCTTTATTAAACTTGAAGGATTTATTGGATGAAAAGCCATTTTCAAATAAAATTAGCACTGGAAGTTCAGGGTCATGTCTGAGGTCTACCCCAAGAGAAGCCTGGTACTAGATTTATAAGCACTGCTTGAAAAATTCATACGTGTCAGCTGCTGAAGTGAAGTTCCAAATTTGAACAAAAAACTTTTGTAAGCAGTGGCACTGGAGATTTGTTAGATATATTTTAAAAGTTTAAATTAATAGTGGCTATTTCTTCACTGCTTCAGGGCCAGTTCATGTAACATGACCATGCATGTCACTCCAGCGTGCCTAAATAAATCCACGCTAGACAGTATGCTGGAAATTGACCAAAGAAAAGTATGTAAACTCAGGGAAAAAAAACAATCTGTATTGTATAAATTAAGACAAATAAGGGACTTACTAGTTTACGGGGTGATTTGTATATTCTGAGACCTTGCAGGTAACACCTGTCTGTCTGCACACTGATTGCCTTGGCAACGGGCAGTTGAAAAAACTGTCTGTAATCACCAAGCATTGTTCTGTGAATTATAAATGCGATTTCATTTCGAGGATTTCATTTCCAACAACGTTCACCTGAGGAAGGAGGAAGCCTCTGAAAGCTTGTGAATTTAAAATAAAATTGCTGGACTATAACTTGGTGTTGTAAAATTGTTTACAATAGTTTACGGGGGGGGGGGGGAATGCTTGCGTCCAAACTGGGATTATTCACTCACAGTTGTGCCACTCATGAGTATGATGGTACAAGTTAGTGAGGAGCTTCTCAAGCTGCTACATTATCTCAACAGGTAAAAATAAAAGAAGCAACAGGACTGCCGCTCAATCTCTCAAACTTTGTGTTCTGCCAATACATCTTCTGGGATCACTCTGAGCAAACGGTTGCACCTCCTATGGTCAACCCTGATATGCCATCTATCAAAAACAAGGCCGTTCAGTACACTGTGACGTTTGACCACAGTAAGGTGAGCAGGCTGCCAGCTAAAAATGTCTTTATTCTGTATTGAATGAAACCAAAAGGCACTATAGTAACAGTCTTGTCACTTGGATCATTAGATGAATAACCTAGAAAACAGATTAATGGCTATTTTTAACTGAAGTAAATGCTGGGGTTTTGGTGCATCATTTCAGGATTTTGTGGTGCATGTAATGGAGGAGTTTCTGGAGTTTATTTCTGAAGGAGCTCTGGCCATTGAAGTCTGGGGCCATCGATGTGCAGGTAACGGCAGGACCATCTGGGAGGTTGATGCGCTGCAAGCAAAAACACGCACACTGCGTGACAGGTACAGAGCAGCTTCCTGTGCATGATACTCTAGTTAATGTACATCGTTTAAATTTCTTGAAGAAGCCCAATATCTTTCGGTGTTCAGTTATTTGTTTCTGTTTTATTATAGGGTGTGATACTGTCTTCCCAATAAATGAATGTACAGATCGAAGTTTCACACAGTACAAACGTTTTACTATTAGTATTCCTGTTAGTGTTGGGAGACATTGGTATCACTTTATATCTGACATGCTATTTTTGTCTTAAGTAAATCAACAGCCTCAGAGATGACATGAGTTTTCAGTTGTGGTAAATGGAACAAATTCCAGAATTTCTCTTTGGGCTTTTGTTTTATTTTCACCCCTCCTCACCCGCCCTCTTTAGGTTGAGTTCCTTCTGTAGTTTTTCAAGGGTTTCTTTCTCTGATGTCTGTTGCCATCCATCAACCCCGCCTCCCCGCTCCACAACAAAAAGTACCTACACAACTGAGTAAGTGACTGGAGCTTCTAACTTGACCATTACTGCACTGCTAGTTGGTTAGTTATGTTCCCCTGACAGAAGCAGACCTGTTGAGCCTCACTCACAGTGTAGGGTGTGCTCATATTGGTTCAAAACTGTAATCTGTTTCAATGCACCTCACTCTTGACCTTAAATCTCATTTTTAACATTTTGCCGATGTTGACAGCTCTGGCTTAAAAACACACGAGGGGAAATATCATCCCATTATTTTTCAGACTGGGAGTGTTGATGCAGCTGCAACATACAAGGGGGCATGTTTTTTGGAGTCTATTGGTCATGTAGCAATGTTTGGAACACTTAGCACTATTTGGTTGGATTTTTGCTGAAATAGATGGAGTGAAGTCACGCGTAGGATTGAGATGTGGATCTCAGTGCAAGAACTGAATGAAATGGGAGAGTACACAGCAGTGGAACTGACTCAAGCCAAGGATGTCAACACTGGGGGCGTCTTCCAGATTAGACAGGTACTAGGACAGTATAAATATTGGTAGTTGAGGAAAAGATTTAGAGACTATTTTTGCTTTGTGATTAACTTTTTTAAAAAAACGGATTGTAACCTAGTTTACTGTCAAGATATGCTTTAAATTAATTGCCGACTTATCAGCGTGTTAAAGAGTAACATCTGCTAATTTCCCATTGACATTGGTTGTAGTAATGCTCATTTTTCTTTATTACAGTATATCTGAGCACATATATATATATATGTGTATGTAGCAGTCTGTTGTATGTTACAAACCATCTTACACAGAGTGAGATGACATTGTAAGCTCCAAAAGGCAAAAAAAAGTCAAATGTAAATGGGAGGAATTGATGACAGCAATCCCAGAGACATGTACCTTCTGTTTTTCCATAATATTCTGATCGACTTGTGTGTTAATATTTTAGATGATTGGTGTTCATTTTTGTCTGATTACGCCTCTGTGAAGCACCTTGGGATGTTTTCCTCATTTTAAAGGCACTATATAAATGCAGGTTGTTGTTGTTCGTGACCTCCAATTTTCTGAATCCTATTTTCTTGCCCTCCAGTTAGACCTCTAAAGAATTGTAGAATGAAACAGTACCATTTTAGTTACAATTTGAGCCAGAAATCTGTTTGTGCTTTCTCTACTGTGTTGAATTCCTTAGCTGGATTAAATCTCATCTTGTCTGATGTGTCTTTGTTAAGGGCCAATCTCGTAGGATTGAGGTTACAATTAAACCTGTCCAACACTCGGGGACGTTGCCGCTTATGGTGGAGGCTATTTTGTCTGTCTCTATTGGATGCATCACTGCCAGGTCCACTAAACTGCAGAGACCCTTAGATAGCTACCAGGTAAGGAACTGTGTAAATCTATTGGAAGGGGTTTACAGAGAACTAGCTGACTGCTGAGAACATATGATGAATCTGAAGCAGACTTGAGGAATTTTGATCATTTTCATAAGGAATTCATATCAGTTGTGGCAACTTTTGAGTGGGAAAGGGCATATGTTCAGTGAAGTTATTTTTCTTACATTTAAAAAAAATGTTAAAGGGCTGCATCACTTGGAGAGGGGTTTTTGGACGAATTTCTTTCAATGTAAAGTACTTGCAGCTAAATCATTAAAAAGGTAATTCTTGGTGTGAGACAGCATCCTGGCGGGGTTTTCATGCCGTTTTAATGTGTTCAGTAGTCATCTGAATAATACTGCCATTTCTGTGTTGATGCATACCCAAAACTACTTTGTATCAATGTGAAAGTTGTGGTATAACTGTACCCTTACTTGAATTGGCAGACCTCAAAACACCTTGAGAGATCTACTTGGTTGGATCTCACCATTATTAATGTGTAAATCGTTCAGGAACTTGTGGCGAGGAAGAGAGACCCCGTGAATTGCAAATCTCCACAAGTTGCTGGGCGATTTGCGCCGCTCCGCTGTTAGCCTCTCAAACGGCAGCTCGCCCTCAACCTCCCTGTGAGTTTCATGATGTTGCTACGTTTGCGCATTAATTGCCAATTAAACTCGCTGTAGAAAGTTAGGACTGCTACATAATAGCGTAAGTACCTTTTTAATGAGATGTATGTTCCTGTAATGCCACTCAACCTCTCTGGCACAGAAATAGAACAATTTAAACTATTGTATCTCGTTCTTACAGGTAGTAAAATATTGTTAGAGACTTTTAAAATTTAAAATGTTTACATTTTTTTTCTTACTTTTCCTTTCTGTCTCTTCTTTCTCTCTGTCTCTGGCTCTCAATCCAGTCCTTCTTTCCCTTTTTCTCTTTCTGTACCTGATTTGACTCTAATTCACCCTATTTCCTTCTCGGTCATTCCTCTGTTTCTTTCTCAATCCTTAAATCTCATTGGTTAAGGAGATAGACTGTTGGTCCCGTCGTTCACCCAAGTCCTAGGTGCCCCGTTGCCCTCACCACAACGTTACCAGCTCGCACTTCCAGAAACGTGCAGAGCATAACATTTTTGAGCTCAAGGGTGCAGGAAAATGTCTGACTAATGGGGGACACCATGAGATGCCCCACTCCAGCAAATTCAGTTTCAAAATTTTGTAAAAGATTATTTTGGAAAATTTAAACTCCTTGTGGATACATGGTGAAATTTGAAGTACATGTATAGGGCTGCAGTATTGTTTCTTACTAATCTACATTGGTTACTGAGCAATGGGGATCACCATGATATATCTGGACTCTAAGCAATGGGGTCACTGCATGATGTAGTTGGACCATGTTTGAATGTTGGGGTATTGCTGCGTGATGTAGCTGATGCAGAGTTGTGTAGGTTATTAGATGCAAAATGGAAATGCAAATTAATCTAATTGAAAAGTTATAAAAGAGTTTCCAATTAACAAAGAATAGAATGGGGGGACGATTAGAACTTTTTTATTAGTGATTGGCAATAATGGTATTTTCTTAGCTGCTGTTGATTGTGTTTGTGTTTATATTGGTCTGGAATTTCTTAAGATTTTACAACAACGTTTTTAAAAAAAAACAGCGAACAATGACTGTGGCAGGTTTATTTTGTAGTTCGGGGAAAACTGTGATACTTTTTGCATTACAACAGAGTGTGATGGGATCTAATACCTTTGAAATGAGTATCCATGAATTCATTTGCATCTCATCCATATCCTGTCTCAAATTACTGCCAGTGGATACATTTCTTGCAGAGCCATGTGTGAATTTTGTATTTATTCCTTTTGACGTATGCATAATTTTGATGGTTACCACAAAATAATGTGTACTTATTAAAAATAGCGTAAAACTTTGTGATAAAGTGAAGTGTTTTTGAAATGTTTGCATGACAGTGTCTTTACTAAGTTTATTTTCTCCTGCCAGAAAGAGGAGAAGGAGGATATGGATAGTTACCAGGTATCGTTGCTACCATAAGTTATATGGCATGAAGCACAGCATTGGCCAGCATCAGCAACTGACACGCAAATTAGGCGATGGAGATGGAAAGTTTAGGTTTTAACAAGCCATAGTGTCTTTTCCTGTGTGCACTTTCTAAACCATTCAGTTTTAACAATGTCCATTTGTAATTGTCCAAGATAAAAATAGATGTCACATAGCACTGGAAATTAGTGAGTCCCTTAATCATGCTTGGATTAACATTATTACTGTTGCTTGAAGCTATGTAAAATCAAATCGTCACTTAAAGTATACAGGCATTAGCATCAGAAAGTTTAACTTATAGTGAGGTCGATACATATAAAACAGAATTTTTTTTTTGGAAGGGGGAATAATAGCAAATAAGTATTCATTACAAAAATCTGAACCAAAATGTATCAGTGTAAAACTGGTATGAATCCATGCAGAAACATGTATTGTTCAAGTTTTAATCTCCATTTTCCACCTCCATGCCAACTAGAAATACAGGAAATTTATGCTGTGCTTTCTTGCAGTCAGTTCGTCTATGAACACCAGCTTATTATCTCAGTAATTTAGAATACTGCTTCAAATTTTAACAACATTTGATATTGTTTTCCTCCCAGCGTCCAACCCAGTCAGGTATTGGAATCCCATTTCATTGGCCTTTCAGGCATCTTTTGGAGATTTGCATGGTAGAAATCATTTATCCATCAGACCATTAGAGCATCTGCAAACATCTTGTACTTGAACATTTATATTGCCTCAACAACTAAGCAAATGGACAAGTGATTTCCACTCCCCACAGACTTATAGTTCCTTACAACGTCAGGCCTCATGGAAGCTGTACCTACGTCAAATATAAACATTAATCTGTAACTCAGTAGGTTGAAGAATTGATCTGGCTCGTAACTAAACAACTTAATTCATGTGTTCAATCTCTAGATTGATTTGAGAAAGTATCTGGTTTCAAATATATAATTTTTTCTATTCCATTGCATACTTACAATAAATGGGAAGAAAATGCTGACTCCTCCTTTCTAATTATAACCCTGGTAAATCCTTTTTTTGACAGGGTTTTTTTTTGTTGAAGAGAAATTAATTTAAACCGTTCCTTTTGGTATCACTTTTGTTGCCATGTTATTTGTTGTTATACTCACATAGTTACTAGGATCCAATGAGCAGTGGTTGCCACAGACCAATGATAGCTGAGATTTTTCAGTCACATTGTTCCCACAGATCAACCAGGGCAATAAACAATGACCATGGAAACAGTCATGTGGCCATCAGGGATCGATGACCCATTAATATATCACCTGCCTATACTACATATATCTCTCTTAATTTTACAATCGCAAGAACATACTGAATCCTCCACTCCCACTTTATATTCTGTTTATGGCCCTGGTATCACATTTTTGAAGGAAGTTTCTTTTTGTAGACCCAAGAAATATCTGCTGAAACTGATCTTTGATGTAGTTTAGTCATTGCTAAGTCGGTCCATGTTGCAGTCATGTGGTTACCAGAGACCAATGAGCATCAGCTACCACAGAATGAAGATGGGTGAGATTTTTCAGTGGTATTATTCCCACAAACAGAACCCCCCTCACCCCCACTCAATAAAACAATAAGCACCAGTTACCAAGGACCTGGGGGTCATTGAACAATGGTTGGGGGAGGGACTCTGCAGGGTTTTTTCCTCCCTCTCGCTAGACCAGAAATACTGAGCAAACCAAATTGACCCAACTGTTAACCTGGCTGAGATCAGTTAACTCAGCATAGACAAGAGATTGAATGTGAGTCCTTGAGTCTATGGCTCAGTACCGCATACAGGCAGTGCATCCAAAGCTGGAGGCATAAACATTGCCACTGGATCGCAGTGTCATATTGGGCAGGGAAGGGGGGTTGGGGGTGATTTGAATGCTGGTTAGATTGGAAAGGGAGACAAAAATTGAAGCTAGTTCTCAGACAATTAAAGTAAAATATTATTGAAGCTTTTGGTCCGGTAACTCTGCTCCTCATACCAGGACTTTCTAGATGGCAGTGAGTCTGTCGGCAGTCATTAACCTAAGGTGTTTCGCAGTTGTTTTAACTACGTAGGTTCAGATTTCTTATGCTACTGGGTCCAGTAACCAGCTGCTTAAACGAAAATATTCAAGCAAGCAAGTTTTAATTCAGAGCAGCAGCACAGTGTTTACTCTGCCACAGATGCAGATTTGAACCAACAATGTATCGATATTGCGAGTTCCTAATCTCGTATGTGCCAGCTTGGAGCATAACATGATAAAACAAACATGCGTCATACGACAAAATTAAAATTTAGATTTATTCACGGGCATTAGAATAATCATTAATTAGAAATTTCAGTGAAGCAAAGTCTGAAAACGAGAAGGGCATTCTCTAATTAAAGTAACGTATCATAAATAAGTCTCAGCTCTGCTGTTTAATCCATGAGTACGGTTGCAGCAAGTTTTAAGACACCCAACATTCACAAACAAAAAGGGAAAACAACTTAAAAATTGGAGTCATAAAAGCTTTCACATCTTCCTCTTTATTAAAAGGAAATACTCTAAAAGAATGAGAATGTTGCTTGGGAATAGCTGCAGTTTGTATTGTCTAGTTTAGACTGGAATAATTGGCCATGATTTCTTTTTGGTGTTTGAACGAGGTAACGAATTGAAAGGTTTATCTTTTTTTTTAAAATGCAGGTAGAAAAAGATTTGCTCCATCTCCATTTCACCTATATATACTGAAGCAGGGTTCGAAATACTACTTCGGGAGTGGGGGAGGGGTGGGTGGGAGGGGGAGAATCAGCAGTGGAAAAAAATTAACTTTTTTGAGCTGCCCCAAAAAATGACAGTGAAATATATCATGGAAAAATTAATGCAATTGGTGACACTGTTATGCTTTTAATTGATGAAAGAAGAGTGTCACCTCTCCAAACAGCCCATGTAAGACATTTCCATAGTGAACATCTAACTTGTATCTGTAAAGCACATTTTCAAACTAATTGTAAATAATAAAAAAAAACTTGGATTCATTTGATCCCTTAAATGGGTGCAAATGTAAATTTTTATTTCCGTTGATCATGTTTATAAAACATCGTGATCTCTCTAGTTTTCTTTAGAACATTGCATGTATCTAATTGCACATGAAAATGGAAAGTGCAGTTACCATGGCTGGTGAATATTGAGTATTTCGATTCCTGCATATACTAACATTTTGAGGGGCTTCCTCTATGCTACTTGCCACAATAATATTGAGCATTAAACTGCTATTTACTACAAGTTCCATGCTTGTAGCATGAATGCATGAAACCACTGCATGGGGTATTTGAAAGCAAATGAACTTTCATGTGAAGAGCCTCATCTATTTCTTAACCATTCCAAAGATTTGCAACCTCAGTTGAAACTTTCTGGTGTCAAACACGCAGGTGAGCTAAAGGCCAAACAACAGCAAATATTTTCATCCATGAAGTGCTACTGTACAGTTTTACAATGGTTATGACTCATTCTTTTGCAAACTTGACTTGAGAATTTTCTACTAAATTTACATTTGATCATTTATAGTAGGGATTCCCCATATGCCTTAGTTGGCAAGTGCATGGGCACAGTGTGGAACTGAATCATACAGGCCAGGAGGTTCCTAGGTTCAGTACCTAACCTGTGATGATTTAGCTGATTTCAGCTAGAGGATTATAATTGGACTCAGGGCTGTTGGTTTCGGGGAGGAGGGAACAAAAAATTCAGCCATAGATCCCGCTACTGGTGATTATCCACTGACCCCTCCTGGGAAGTGCATGTGTGAGTGCCTTAAGAGGAAATGATTGGGCTTGACCAGGATGCTCCCCATGGTCATATAGCAAGCTGACCCTCATTATGTTCAGCATGATTCAACACCTTCAGGAGATGAGGGGGAGAACGACAGAAAATTGTAGCTATGACGATCGATATGTGTAAATCTGTTTTATTGAGTCCATTCCAATTATGGAGGGTTACATAAAACAAAATAACATGTTGCACACTACAGATGTAAACTGGGAATGTGATTGAGAATTGTGAACTCTCTCAGCTCAGTGCAAAGTTCGTCCTGCAATTTGGGAGAAAAGGTCTCTCCAAAAAACAAAAATGAGAGGTTGCAGTTAACGGTGCAAGCTTTCTGTAACTTATCGTAGAACTGTCCAGTGGCACTACTCTTGATGCATTTTCAAAGCGTTCTTTTTAGGAAAATGTGCACTAGTAAGCAATTTGTCATACCTTTGCCCTTGTAATTGGTCAGGAGGAAGATTTGAACGAAGTGCGAGAGAGATGGTCTGATGCATTGATGAAGCGTCGGGAGTACTTAGACGAACAAATTCAGAAAGTAATAAACAAGCAAGGTGCGTACACTTCAGTCAGCACACGTAATGTGTGGATACACGGCACACATATTAGATTATAAATGTAGTGGCTGTTAGATGCCACAGCAACAGCATTTCATGGCTATGGAAACTACAGTAGAAGTAAGTTACCCGGAGGCACAGCAGGGTTTTGTAGAACTGCTTTTTTTTAAATGCTTGGTTGATGCCATCTTGTCCTCTTCCATGTAGAAAAAACAGAAGATGATGTGGAGAGAGAAGCAAGGCTGGTGGAGCAGTGGGTGGGCCTCACTGAGGAGAGAAATGCTGTGCTTGTTCCTGCCCCAGGCAGTGGAATTCCAGGAGCCCCCGCGGACTGGTCAGTAAAACTCCTGCTTCAAATCTCTTGAGACACCTTTTGTTTTTAAGTTGTTTATAAGTCTGCGGAGGTAGAATATCCTCTTTCTTTTTGGACTACATGGCTGGTTTCTAACCAGCTAACTGAGAGTTACCTACCTTCTTGAGAAATCTAAATTTTCTTTTTAAAAAAAAAAGTTAACTGCTGCCAAAGATGTCTGGAGATTTTATTCTTCCTGCCCCATACAATTTTTTTCCCTTGTATCTAAATCTCCACACACTAATTATTCATTCCAAGTGAGCAAGCAGGCAGTACAAGTGAACTTCTCCTCAACTGACCTCTAACACTGCTGCTCAGAAACTAGCTGCTTAGCAATTAGCCATTCGAAGATGCAGTATGCAAGAGCAACTCTGTGTAATTTACTTCATAATTAAAAAATCTCTTGCCTGTATCTGCGGAGAACCTTGCTGCCTCAAGTCCTCTTCCAATGACCTTGGCAAGGCTGGGAGTGCATCATACTGCTATTGTATGTTCATACCCATATTCTGTCTCTTCCATGATGAAGTATCCCAATGATCCTGCGCTCTCAGATAATAGTTGACAATAGTTGGCCAATGCTGTGTCAGAGTGGGACAGTGTGAACTTGTGCCTGGAATTCTCCCATGATGACTGGATTAGCAAACCAAGCAAGAGGAGGTGTCCAGAGGAGACATGGGAAAGTTAGGAAGTGACTTACTTCCTGAATGCATCGTGTACCAGTGAAATGAAGAGCAGTTTTCAAAGCGCTCTATGCATACATTACCTGCCTAGGAATACTGGACGGTGTGGAAATTCCTGAGAGAACAGAAGCAGTAATCGATCGAGCTATCAAAATATAGCAGTTTATTTTGCTTCAAACTGAACCCATTGGAACTTTGAACAAGTCTGGAACATTTTTAAAGAGTAATGTAGTCTAGATTTTGATATCAAGTGCTGACCTTCATAGTGGAGATGTTTATGGGACTACATCACATTAAGATAGCTTAATTTGGAATCGACTTATTGTAGCTTTTCTTCGAGCAAATATATGAACGCAACCAAACATAATTGACCAAATTTATTGGGGGGGTGGGGGGAAGCCTTAAGATTAAACTTTCCCTATACCTGTATTTTTAAAAAAAGTATTTAAATCATGATCTGTATATTTTTATTTTGACTCTGAATAATTGTGTCTTTCAGGATATCACCACCAGGAATGGAAGCACACATCCCTGTGCTCTTCCTTGATTTAAATGGTGAGCTGATATGTTTGAGTAATTAATTGTTTTTATTTGTGTCAATGGTTGAATATTAAAAAAAATAACTAACGTACATTGATTAAAAACATAAACGAATTGGGTGTGGAGATGGTGGACCAACGTGCAAGGTAGAACGCTGACTTACCAGTTCAATATCCCCATTCTAGTGCACTGCTGTGGGGAAGTGCTGAGTGGAGACTAAGCATTTCCCCATGAATGGTGGAGGAGACATATCACTGGGTTGCTCTTGCCAGCTCCTCATGGCTAGAGGAGGCTGAGGAACTATGCTGTTGCCCATAGGTATAGACTGGAAGAAGAGAAAATTTGATAGAAAATGAGAGGATAGCGTACGTCATTCATCCTCCAAAAAGAAATCATGTCCTTGTATTTTCATTGGTTAGGATATGCAGATTGTTTCCCAATAAAAGGATACCTTCAATGTTGCAGTGCATTAGACCTCTAATGGGCATTGTTCTTCATAACATCGTTTCTTCACCTGTCCATGGTCAGCTTTACCCAAACACAAAATTTGCTATTCATTAGTGAATGAAGGACAAGGATATAAGCAGCCTGTGCTTAGTCTTGCAGAATAATGGATGCTCAGGCAGGAGTAGGTTATGGTTGCATTGAAGATTTTTTTTTTCCTTTTGCACGAATACATACAGTTCTCAAAGGGTAAAAGGTAACCTCACCCTGTGGCTGTTTGTTCTTGACTTCTGCACTTTGGATGTTCCAAAGTGACCAAGTTGTGTGCCGCTAGTGGTGGAGCCGATAGCTCGTCCTACCTTTAAATATGCATTAGTGATGAAAAGTTCTGTATAGCATCACAGTGGTCATATAAACAGCATGCATCTCCAATGTTGCTATTGAATCTGGGTACACTCATCACATGCTTGTATTCTCAGCCCTTCCAAACTCCTCTTAGATCCACTTTGTTTGCGTATTCATTTACTTTGCATGCTATTTTGACTACACTAAATGCCCAGCCTATCATAAAATATATTCAAATTGTTTATACTATCTACAAGCGCAATTTATTATTCTGTGACAACTGATTTCCAATGCAATACCTAAGTTACAAATGATGAAGTAATTAAAAAATTTAAGTTGTGAAAATTGTAATAAAAATTACATGAAGATTTGTTTTAAAATGGAACAGAGATGAATATCGAACCCTACCTAAAAAGATCCTATTGAACTACTTGAAAGTTATGTGCTTCATTAAACATGTTATGAAGTACTACATAGACGTAGAGAAGATGTTTCCACTTGTTGGGTAAACCAAAACTAGGGGCCATAAATATAAGACAGTCACTAATAAATCCAATAGGGAATTCAGGAGAAACTTCTTTACCCAGAGAGTGGTTAGAATATGGAACTTGCTACCACAAGGAGTAGTTGAGGCAAATAGCATAAATGCATTTAAGGGGAGGCTAGATAAACACATGAGAGAGAAAGGAATAGAAGGTTATGCTGATAGGGTTAGACGAAGAGGGGTAGGGGATAGCTGGAGCGGAGCATAAACACCAGCATAGAACAGTTGGGCTGAATGGCCTGTTCCTGTGCTGTACGTTCTATGTAATAAAAATGTGCAGTTTTTCTCACTTGTGAGCAAGACTTTATAACCCAAAAGTAGCAATCCATAATAGATAGCAGTGATATGACTGAGGCTTTTCTCTTTAGTAGGAGTGGTTCCCAATATATGCCATTAATTATATTACTTCTGCTGCGAGTTTTACTTTTGTATGGTTTTTGAAGTGTTACAACAAAGGTGCAAGAGAAATGCTGTTGCCGTTTAGTAAGTATTTTGAAATGGATAGATTAGTTTTTTGTATTATAATAAAAAGATGAACGCTACATTGTCCAGACTGCTCTAATAGCAAAAGGCCTATGTCTATGAGCTTGCATGAAAGGTTTTTGACCTTTGAATTCGTTCTAAGTGACAATTGAGTAATTTGATGAGTGTTGCCCATGAAAGCTCTCCTGATTTCTTCAAAATGAAGTTTGTAAATGTGGACCTCTCGGAAATGGATTTTTGAGAAATTCCTTATGAAATTAGAGCAGTTTGGACAATGTAGCATCCATCTTTTTCATAAGATACAAAAAAAGCTAAAATGCCCAATTCAAAATACTTATTAAGTGGCGACAGCATTTTTCTAGCTTTTTTGCTGCAACACTACAAAAAAGAGCAATTTTGGACAAATGTTGACTATGCTACTTTGGTTTTTGGGGGTGGGGGTGGGTATGGAGAGAAGAATGAGCAATGTTACATAGTACAATTTTCAATTGCAGGAGGCAAAAGAAAGCTTCAAGTGGCACTTTAAAGTTAAGAATCTTGCACCTTTGGCACAGACAGTTTATTTCCTTATATTGTGAATCTTTCAGCTGATGACCTCAGTGCGAATGAACAGCTCACAGGTCCCCATGCACCTGGAGTGAACTCCATCTTACCAAAGGAACATGGCAGCCAGTTCTTCTATTTGCCCATCATCAAGCACAGTGAGGAAGAGGTACAGGAGCCTGTCCATTTATATTTTATGCCTGTCTTGAATTCTAGTGCCGTACCTCCCCCCCCCCCCCCCCCGACCGGTATTTAAAACTTGTCTATGATTGAGTGACTTCGATCAAGCACAATGTAATGTATTACTGCCATTCCTCATGTTATCTGTTGTTATTATGTTAAATGCACCAAAACACTTATTCATATTATTCACACTCTATGCTGTTCAATGTCATATTAGAACTTGTGGTGTTATATTTGAGGCCATTTCAGTCATAATTTTAATGGTTACAGCAGTTTTGTGTTCACATTTAACTGAATTATGTATTACCCAGTAAATACTGAGATATGAAGTCTTTCGGTAAATATAATCACCGTGAAAAATTGTGTTTAGATCACATCTGAAAATAAACTGTTTCAGTTCTTAAACAGGCATTATAAATCACATTGGTGCAAAATGGCACTGCTAGATAAATTTCTCTCTCATATTTACAGGCCAAATGGAGACTCGTACCTGCAGTACTGTAAAAATTTAGTAATACTTTCATAATTAGTTTCTTTAGGGTGTGTTCAATCTTTCATACACATACAGTAAAATTGCCTATGACAAAAGAGATACATTTATTCAGCTCAAGTGTTTGGGTAACCAGTATCTGCTGATACAATCTAAGGGATTGATCACAGCATGCAGTTACTTGAATGTAGAATCAGATGGGACTGGTGCAGCTGCTGAGCAATGCACTCCTTATCTGGAATCAGTTCCTGAAGGGATGATTTTTTACTTGTTGATGTTCACACAAACATTGAGGCAGAGCAAGGTGTCAGTTGTAGCTCAGTTGGTAGCACTGTCTCCTCTGAGTCAGAAGGTTGTGGGTTCAAGTCTCATTCCAGGGACTTCAGCGCAACATCTAGGCTGATACTCCAGTGCAGTACTGAAGGAGTGCTGCACTGTCAGATGAGACATTAAACCAAGGCCCTGTCTCCCCTCTCAGGTGGGCAGTAAAAGATCCCATGGCACTATTTCAAAGCAGAGCAGGGGAGTTCTCCCCAGTGTCCTGGCCAATATTTATCCCTCAACCAACAGCACTAAAAAACCTCAGATTATCTGGTCATTATCACATTGCTGTTTGTGGGACCTTGCTGTAGGCAAATTGGTTCCTGTGTTTCCTACATTACAACAGTGACTACACTTCAAAAGTACTTCATTGGCTGTAAAGCACTTTGGGATGTCCTGATGCTGTGAAAGGTGTAATATAAATGCAAGTCTTCCTTTTTTTTCTTTTTAACAGTCACTTTCCTGGCTTTAAATCCAGCAATTTCCTAAGTTATCCTAGCTCACTGATTTATTTCCTTAGGAAGTCCTTAGCGAGCAGAGACTGATATATTTCATGTCGTTCTGTTGTAGTGTGAATTAATTACCTTCCGAACAGACTGTGTGCAGATGAGGAAAAATTACTTATCAAGATGCCTTTTTGTATTTCCCTGTAGCTTTGATGAAATTTGGCCTTCAGTCAGCATGTAACACCAGAAGGTGAGGGACTTACTGCCTGACTTCGTGGGTGGCAGAATACTGGTAAAAGCCAGCTGTCAGAAAAGAGTAGGTTCTATTTTAGCTTCACCTGACCACAAGATGCACTGAGAAATATATGTGTAAAAGCCCATATTATTTTTGGCAAATGTATTACCTTGTGGTCTCTGAGTTAGCTGCCAACATGCCACCCAGCCATACAGAGACCTTTGCTGCAGGCTTCATCTCATTGCCTCAGAGCTGGTGTCAGTTATACTTCCTGCAGCTGCTTTGCAATCTGTGCTGCTGACAGACATCAGTTTTTTCATGTCTCATTCGTGGTCGTAGAATTCTGGGTCACCCAGACCATGCAAGAGTTGTGGCAACCGACCCTTGGCTACCAATAGGATGATGCAAATCTGGATGAATACAGATCAGATCTTTTGACACTGACCCAACCCCTTACTTCATATTTGAATTGTGCATTTGTGCCTTTGTATTGAAATAGAAGTCTGTAATGTTTATTTTACAAGTGTGTGAATAATACAAGAAATAAGGCCGCCAGAAATGCTGATTACTGGGATCAGCGGCAAATATCACAGGACTTTCTCTCCTTTCTTACAAAGAAAGTGGGGGCTACTAAGGCTGTGGACTGGTGTTTTGTTACTAAATTTGACCAGTTTTTAAGTTTGTTTATTGTTAAATTGTTTTAAAATGGTTTGTTAATTCTCCCCCTTACTTCCAAAGTCACAGAGCCACTCTTTGTTTTCCACCTACCTCCAGTTCATTTTGGTACTGTTTCCCCCCCCCCCCCCCCCACCCCCGCCAATCAACACTCGCAATTTCACATCAGCACTCTGTTCCTCACCGTCTCCCCAGTTCATGCTGGCATCCTTCTCCCTTCCCAGTTCATATTGGTGCTCTTTCACTCTCCAGCTAGCACTCTTCTTCCCCACCTCCCCGGTTTACAATATCACTCTTGTCTTCTCAGTTCTTCCTAGCATGTTTCCTCCCCAGGCCCAATTCACGCAGGCACTCATTTCCTCTTTCCCAGTCCTTTCCACTTCACCGCTCCGAGCTCCTAACTGCTGTTCTGGGAGCTCGTTCTCTTCTGTGTACCGTGGGTGAGAATTCCTGATCTCCTAAAACTATTATGATTAGGAATTCCTATCTGATTCTGCATTTAAAGCCCCAGAGGAAGAGCAACAGCATCAGGTAGCAGCCACAAAATGGTGATGAGGAGTAGGCTGGAGAACAGTGAAGGATGATATTTACAGGGGTGGGGAGGGGGAAGGAAGGAGCACAATTGTCACAGTTTCTGGGATTAGAAACACAGTTGCTACTGAGCTCCAGTTTAGCAGTTTTCATATCCATGATAGACTTGAGCATGTAACCCAGGTTGACATTTCAATGCAGCATTGAGGAAATGCTACATTGTCGGAGGTGCTTTCTTTCTAATGAAATATTAAACTTAAGGCCCCAGCTGCTAGCAGGAGGATGTAAAAGATTCCAAGGCACAATTTGAAAAAGAGCAGGGAGTTCACTTATTATCTGACCTGCAGTCACTTACAATCTCATCACAGGAACCATACTCCTTATTTTTGTGTTGTTTGCAAATTTTGATATATGTTCCCTATACCCAAGTCCATACAATTTTTATATATTGGGAAGAGCAATGGTCCCAACACTGACCCCTGGGGCACACCATCGTTTACACCCCTCCCATCCTAAAACATTCTATTTTCTGTCTGTTTTCTGTCCATAACCTCCTTCGTATCCACATCAACACACTGCTTTTAATAACGTGCCTTAATTTTATCAACAAGCCTCCTTGTTGATTAAAATTAAGGCACCTTATTAGACGCCTTTTGAAAATCCATATACACAACATCCACTACATTTCCTTTATCAATGCACTGTGTTATTTCCTCAAAGGACACCATTAAATTAATCAGACACAACTTGCCTTTTACAAATCCAGGCTGGCTGTCCTTAACCAACCCATGTCTTTCTAGCTGAGCATTAAATTTATCTGCTTCTTCAGCTCAGCGTCCATTTTTGTCTGAATATGCCTCTGAAAAGTGCATTGGGTTGTTTTTCTACGTTAAAGGCACTATAGAAATGCAAGTTGTTGTTGTAGAATTCTGGCCTCCAGAAGCTTATCCTACTACCGATGTTAGGCTGACTGGTCTCCAGTTAACCTGGTTTTATCCCTTTCTCCCTGTTTGAACAGAGGTGCTATAATACCAAGCCTCAGTGTGACACAACTTGCATATCTAAGGATGTTTGGAAGATTGTGTTCAGAGCCTCTGCTGGATTTCCTCGAGACATCATTCGGCAGTCTAGGATGCATGCCATCAGGGCTCAGTGGCTTTTCCACTTTGAGTTCCACCAATCTTTTTCAGTAGTATTTCCTCATCCAAATAATTATCTAATTGCTCTGTCACTTCCTTTTGCAGCCTTTCATCTCACTGTCGCACACATACCACAAATGGAGGCAAAATACTCATTTAGTATCTCTGCCATTCTTTCACCCTCTACAAGATTTCCTTTCTCATCTCCAATTGTCCCTAACCTTTCTATAACTGTTCTTTTACTTTTTAACATGACTATAAAATCCTTTTACTATTTCCTTATATATTACCTGCCCTCTTGACATACCTCCTCTTAGCCTTTGTAATCTCTTTCTGTGCTTCCTCTATATATCTCCAAACTTTCTTTTGCATTATTAACCCTAGATTTGTCATATACCCCTTTTTTAAGTCTCATTAGAATTTTAATTTCTCTGTTCCAGCAAGGGACTCCAGTTTTTGCTGCATCACCTTACTACTTGTGGGAATCTATCTGGTCTGTACCCGAATCATTTCCTGTTTCCTCATTCAGTCTAGTCAGTTCTGGTCACCCTACTATAGAAAGGATATTATTAAACTAGAAAGAGTGCAGAAAAGATTTACTAGGATGCTACCGGGACTTGATGGTTTGACTTATAGGGAGAGGTTAGATAGACTGGGACTTTTTTCCCTGGAGAGTAAGAGGTTAAGGAGTGATCTTATAGAAGTCTATAAAATAATGAGGGGCATAGATAAGGTAGATAGTCAAAATCTTTTCCCAAAGGTAGGGGAGTCTGTAACGAGGGGACATAGATTTAAGGTGAGAGGGGAGAGATACAAAAGGGTCCAGAGGGGCAATTTTTTCACTCAAAGGGTGGTGAGTGTCTGGAACGAGCTGCCAGAGGCAGTAGTAGAGGCGGGTACAATTTTGTCTTTTAAAAAGCATTTGGATAGTTACATGGGTAAGATGGGTATAGAGGGATATGGGCCAAGTGCAGGCAATTGGGAATAGCTTAGTGGTATAAACTGGGCGACATGGACATGTTGGGCTGAAGGGCCTGTTTCCATGTTGTAAACTTCTATGATTCTATGATTCATCCATTCCTATGCACTGTGCATGGTTTGACAATTTTTAAATATAAATGCAGTGTAGAAAAATCAATGCAGAGAATTCTGCCAGCGGTTCACTTGTTGAACTATGCGTGCAATCGCCGAACTTAATTTGCCCATTTTCAACAACAACAACTTGCATTTATCCAGCGCCTTTAACGTAATAAAATGTACCAAGTTGCTTCACAGGAGCATTATCAAACAAAATTTGACACTGAGCCACATAAGGGAATATTCAAAGAGGTAGGTTTTAAGGGGTGTCTTAAAGGGGGAAAGAGAAGTGGATTGGTTTAGGGAGGGAATTCCAGAGCTTAGGGCCTAGGTAGCTGAAGGCATGGCTGCCAATGGTGGAACGATGAAAATTGGGGATGCGCAAGAGGCAAGAATTGGAGGGGTGCAGAGATCTTGGGGAATGGTAGGACTGGAGGAGGTTACAGAGATAGGGAAAGGCGAGGCCATGGAGGGATTTGAAAACAAGGATGAGAATTTTAAAATCAATGTGTACCCAGACTGGGAGCTCATCTCGAATTGACATCTCCATTTTCAGAAGTGATTGCCTATTTCTTAATGTGGTATATCCCCTCATTGCTTACCTCTTCTCATGTTCATTTCTGTCTTCTGTCTCTGCCTCCCTTTATTTCAATAAACTAACTTATTATTACCCACACTCTATCATATATCAGCAGATTGGGCAAGAGAGTAAAATTACCTGCACTTGGTTAGCTGCTTATTTAACAACGAGTTGATTGGTATTTTCTTCGATCACTAGTTGGTTTATGAACGTGTTACGCCAAACAGAAAGATACTGCAGAACTGCAACAAGCCTTGTTTGATGAGCTGACACCAGCAGGCTGCAGCTGGCCGGCCTCTGACATTTATTCCACAGAGAAACGAGAGAGCTCATTTAAAATACCACATGTAGCAGCAGGTCACTTGCCTGGGGATTTGCCCTGCGGATTATTTGCTTGATGTTGCCGCAGAGTGCCTGAAATGTGGAAAATATTCCATTTCCCTGCACTGATGTGCCTTGCCCTAGTGGATACTGATAGCCATTTAAAAAAAATTAAAAACCTTGTTTGAAAGGGGAAATTCTTGATTTTATGAAAGGGAATATCCTTGTGGGGGAAGGAGGGGTAATTCTGTGGTTCAATAGAGAGCGGCTTTCTTAGGCAGGCACGCAGCCTGGATAGGAGAATGACATGCTGCACACTCGCCATTTCCGAGATGCGATCCCAGTGAGCGCCGCTGTTTGATGGGAGTGCCGGATTGTGGGATCACTTCTCTGATCTATAATGACTGATATTTATGGTAGTTTAAGAATTTTGTGCTTTGGATCACGGCAGAATTAAAGCTGTGGGTCCTTTGATAGCAAATGGTCTGAAGATCTTGATTGTTAATATCTTGCACAACAAATTCTAGTTCAGTTGCAAAAATTATTTGAAAACATTTATTGTGCTGCTGTGTAACAATAATTGGTTTTACGGATGAATGCCTGTCTGGCAGCACCCGTTCAAATGAAAACCTCTAAAGGAGAAGATTATTAAGTGGGGGAGGGAGGAATATTTTCAGTATAAAAGAACTCCAGGTAATTTTTTTTAAAAACTCAGATCACTTAATGGCTTATGAGGAGTTCAATATCCTAACGGGTTATGAAATACTCTTATTTAATTTGTCTTTTGCCCCCTGTCTCAACAAACAGCTGGGAGCTGCTACAATGGTATCAATGAAGAGACTTGTCAGCAAGCGCCTCCTTTGCAGATTATTGCAGATTGGCATCTCGGCCGGTCTTGAATGCTGATCAGGAAGTGGCTGAGCCAGGAAAGATCGATAGCAGTGCAGTGTCGCTGTGTACTTGGCTGATGCAGATTATTTTTGGCACCCATGTCAATGAGCTATTGGACTTTTATTGGAGCTCACAGGATGGGTCTCAATGCTAATGTCAGTGAAGCAGCTACAAGCAGTGTATGATTCCTAAACAAGTTCCCATGGGGAAGGGAAATGAGAAAACAAATACCTTTTACCAGACCTTTTTTTTTAGATAATAAACTATCCATCTAGGGGAGTACTTTACATTGGATTTCTACACTTTTTTTTCTTGCATTAGGTATTGCAGTAAATTCATTCGATACAGGTGATAATGTTAAGCTGCAGAGGTACTAGTTGTTAAAATTGGATAGCCATGTGGTGAAGGAAAGAATATTAGAGGCTGGCCTTTAGTTGTTTCCAAGCCTTTATTCACAGAGTTTCATCTTGCACACACCACACCCTAACTAAGCTCTCCTATAAAAAGGATCCGAGAATCCCCAATCAATACCCACCACCTGAATACGAACATATGAATTAAGAGCAGGAGTAGGCCATTCTCAATGCTAATGTCAGTAAAGCAGCTACAAGCAGTGTATGAGCAGTGAGCCTGCTCTGCCATTTGATAAGATAATGGCTGATCTGATTGTGACCTCAACCCTACTTTCCTGTCTACCTACTATAACCTTTGACTCCCTTGTTAATCAGGAATCTATCTAACTCAGCCTTAAAAATATTCAATGACCCTGCCTCCACCGCTCTCTGGGGAAAGGAGTTCCACAGACTCACGACCCTCAGAGAAAAAAATTCTCCTCATCTCCATCTTAAATGGGAGACCCCTTATTTTTAAACTACAATTAACTACAATTAACCCTAATTGGTACAAACCATACCGTTAACACTAGTAGCTTTATCTTTCAATCATACACAAATTAAGAATCTGTTAAAAGACTATAATTTTTCTCCTTGGCTTTTTAGGTCTCGGCTGTTGCTTCCTGGGACTCGTCAGTCCATGATTCCATACACTTAAACAAAGTTACCCCCCAGAACGAGCGCATCTATTTGATTGTAAAGACTACAGTGCAGCTCAGCCACCCAGCCGCTGTGGAGTTGGTGTTACGCAAGCGTATAGCTGTCAATGTTTACAATAAGCAGGTAGGAGGTTGTTGATGAACATTAAAAAAAAATCTAATATTTCCCCAGAGAAATGGAGCATCACGATGTGTAACATCACCTGCAATAAATCCCCTTCCTACCAATGGACTGCAACAAGGAATTCAGCTGGCGCCCCGCCACTTTGGCCTGCAAGAGAACAGGGCAGCCAGTGTCTCACCTGAAATATCAGGTTTCCCTGTAATTAACATTATCTATATAGCTGTGTGATAGATATTCCTGACCCTTTGCCTCAGTAAAGAGCTACAGCCAATAGTTTGCACTGTGGAACAGTGGGGATCAACATTTGCCTGTGCATTGTTACTCTGAACGGACGACAAAATATTAGCTGGCACATTTTTGGTTGGATTCACACTACATTTGCTGTATTGGTCCGAAGTGGTTTGGCTTCAAGCCGATGCTGCAGTTCTAGTGTAAGTGCAGCCTGAATCCAAAGTCGGTCTGTTTGACACCAGAGTGGAGAGGAATGAGATTCCCTGGAGGTCGTATTCTTATCTGGTGCGCTGTTCACAAGCTTAGTGTCAGTGCAAAGCCGAAACCACTTTGCACTGAAGCTCACGTTATGTGAATTCTTAAAAAATATTTGTTGTCAGGATGTGGGTATTGTTGGCAAGGCCACATTTATTACCCATCCCTAGTTTGCCCTGGGAGGTAATGGTGGACCTTCTCCTTGCACCACTGCAGCTCTTGTAGTGATGGTGCGCCCACAATAGTGTTAGGTAGGTAATTCCAGGATGTTGACCCAGTGACCATGAAAGAAAGATGACATATGTCCCAAGTCAGGATGGTGTGTATCTTGGAGGTGATGTTGTCTTCCTCTGTGGTAGAGGTTGCAGGGGAGGGAGGTGTTGTTGAAGTAACCTTGGTGAGTTGCTGCAGTGTAAGATCTGTGTAGATCGTACATGGTGCAGCCACAGTGCACCAATAGTGGATACTGAGTCCAGTGGCAGGAACACCGATCCAGAAAACTGCTCTGATCTGGATGATGTCGAGCTTCTTGAATATTGCTGCAGCTGCACGCTTCCAGGTGAGTGGTGACTATTCCACCACACTCTTGATTTGAGCTTGTTGATGGTGGAGAGGTTTTGAGGGGTGAAGAGGTGAGCCACTCATCATAGCCTCTACTCTGCTTTTGTCACCACTGTGGTGACTTGGCTGGTCCAGTTCTTTGGATGAACCCAATCTATTTTTTAATACAAGTATTTTTAACAAAGTGAACTGGCATTTGTAACAAAAATGGATGATAGTTTCAAAAAAAATGCATCAGGCAAACATGAAATTCTCCAAGAGAAGCCAGCAGTGTGAAGGTTAAATAGGTTAATAAAAGCTATAATTTTTTGTATTTTTACACTGCCAGTTAAATTTTTGTTACTGAAAAGGCAAATGATTTGTTGATTAATTAAATGATTAATTCAAAATACTTCTCTGACAAATTATTTTACAGAGTTTTACACAGAGCCTGAAACGAAGAATGTCCTACAAACATATTCTTCATTCCTGTGGTGTTACCTATGAAATAGTATCCAACATACCCAAGGTAAATCCATATACAATTCTCTGGGAGAACTGTGACTGAGTTGATGAACAAAAAACACCTATTAGGGGAGAGTAATTGTAATGAGTAAGGAATACTGAAGATGTGGAATCTTGGAAGTGTGATGGGTTAAAATATTATGCTTTTCTTTCCTGGACCTGCCTTTGAATGCCACCAAACTGAAGATCTACTTCTTGTCCACTGGGTTTAAGGGTCCTGTTTGAATTAAGTTTAGGCAGACTCACCCATGTGAATCCCTAGCACATAATTGCCTACAGTTTACAGGAGAGGACAGCACTAAATTGGTAAGTTCAATGAGGAGGTAAGGATGTGTGTGAAATGGGGTGGAGAGGGAGATGAGAGGGAGTCTCATAGGTGCTGTAGGAACTGCACTTCTGAGATTCAGCATTATTAAGGCAGTTCAAGAAGATTTATTCTATATCCAAGCCATGCGGAACCTCATCTGGAAGTCATTGATGCTAATGCTGGGTGACTAAAGTGAAGAAGTGTTTTACTCAATGCTGCCCATTCCTTCCCTCGATGAGCTTAAAATTCACCCAAAATTACACACTCAGGTGTTTTATTGGCAGAAAGTTTAGTCTAAAGTATTTCTCTAGACAAGCTTCCTTGTACATACTGATTCTGGACCAGCAAAGGGGCTCTGGTGAGTTAATAGTGTCTTGGGTTCACATGCTAAAATCTGGCTTCGTATATCGATGTAAAAAAAAGTTTGCACTTTAATGCATTATAACACATTGCAGTTGATACTGATTTTCAGATCAAAAGTCTAGCACGTAAGACGTTAATGTGCTAATAGGTATAACATTTCAAAAGACTGCAGTAATGCTCCACTTCCCTCCATGAAGCCTTTGACATTAGAGATCCAAGTTCTCGGATTTTTCACATTACCCATTATTGTTATACGCCTGTCTTTTTGCTATAGTGTATAAATTATAAGTCTACAGTAAACTAAGTGAAAAATTGTTCTCCAATTAGCAAAGTGCTGAGGTTTAAGAAACTAATTGAGTTGTTTTTGGAAGTTATTATCTTTCCTGTTATGCTTTCTTACTGAATAGCTGACATGTGTAAAGTGTAAGGCTATAACTCACTGAGAGCCTCTATTCTCTGCACAGCTATGTACTCATCCACTGATGCAGCTCAGACAAACCACCTGACTCCAATTGATACGTGGTTTTAATTCGAAAAGTTTTGGGTTTTTTTTCCTTTGGTATAGATTCTAATAAAAATAGATAGCCAGGACCTTCCCCTATGGCTCAGTTGGAAAAGGCAGTGAATAGCTGAGCCATTCAGACCAAAAGGTCCCATTCCGATTCCCAATCAGTACTGAGTCAGGGTAGAAATAGGGATGTTACAATTAGCAAAGCAAGGAGGGGGGATGGGGGTGGGGGGAGAATCAGCCAAGGTTCCCACTCCTGATCACTGTCCTGCTGCAAAGTGTGTGCGTGTGTACACATACACGTGGCGGAAACGGGATCTGGCTTGCGTGTGATGTCACCTGTTGTTGAACAGGTTGCCGACACTCAACGTTATACATAAATGATGGCTGTTTGAATAAGGTGCTAGAACGTGACGGGCACTGGAAGGGCAATACCTCAGTGTGAGTCTCCACCTTCAGAAGAGGAGAAAATCTGGAAGAAAAATATGTTTTCCAAACGAACGTCTGATCATTTAAAAAAAAAATTCAGAGTAATTATTAAAGTGAGAGACCCCAAATTAATTTTTACTTCTAAAAGATTTGCAGGACTGTGGCTGCCCTCTGGTGGTGACTGTTTATAAACACACTGGAGGAAAGTGTAGCTGTGATTTGATTGCCGATTGTTGCTCTGTCAAGATTTGAAAAGTGATAGAATTTTAAAACACTGGTTGGCCTCCCATTATATTTCTCAAAGAAATATTAACAATTTTTCTAATCGTGTAGGCCTCAGCAGCTCACGACTTGGTCTTGGCTTGCTCATTAATTTAGTCGAGGAGTCAAGGACTTGATCAGTTCCAGGCCTACACCGTGATTAAAATTTTAGCTAGAGGGAACTTTTAAATATTAATTCAACTTACTTGGTTAAACTTCAATCTAAAACTTTTCAATGGATATTTTTAGAAGCAAAAATGCAACGGATAGAGTTAATTTCAACTTAAAATTTTCAGTCCTTGCTGTGGATGTACGATAGCTGACACTTCACATAGACCATGATTCCACTGGATTATAGTTGTCCATAATATTGACATTACCCTTCTCCCATGCAGGCCTCGGAAGAGGCAGAGGATCGAGAGACCTTGGCACTTATGGCAGCAAAGGGTGAAAATGATGGTTCAGGTGACGGAGAAACTTACATTGAGAAGTACACGAGAGGAGTGCTAGAAGTCGAAAATATCCTGAGCTTGGAACGACTCAGACAGGTCAGAGTCTGTACTTAAAATAACTGCAAAAACTTAATCTCTGGGAATCTGAAGCAAAACACCCAGGAGCTCCCCCACCACTTGTGGTTTTAAGAGTCTGTACGCTGTTCAGATTTGAGCTACTCTGTACCAGAGGTACCGAAGTGACGCTCATGAAGTCTAAATGTGGCTCTGTATATTGTGCACAATTTTCAGTCAGTTTCTCCACGCCTTTCAGACCTCCAAAATAACTAGAAATAACCTTGAATGTCATTTTAAAAATGACTATAATTGTTTCATTCAGAGGAAAATGTACATGAAAGGTGATGGCTTATCATCGAAAAAATATTTATGTATGTATTGTAAGGTAGTCAGCCAGTGTATACAATATATAACATGGTAAATGATTGATGTTACCTTGGTAAGTTGATAAGCTGAAACATCAGCCAGCTATTTACAATCTATATTAATGACTTAGATGAAGGGACCAAGTTTAATGTATCCAAGATTGCTGATGAATCAAAGCTAGGTGGGAATAAGAACATAAGAACAAAAGAAATAGGAGCAGGAGTAGGCAATATGGCCCCTCGAGCCTGCTCCGCCATACAGCAAGATCATGGCTGATCTTTGGCCTCAACTCCAATATTCCTTGATTCCCCTAGAGTCCAAAAGTCTATCTATCTCACCTTGAATATATTCAATGACTGAACATCCACAGCCTTCTGGTGTAGAGAATTCCAAAGATTCACAACCCTCTGAGTGAAGAAATTCCTCCTCATCTCAGTCTTAAATGACCTGAGACTATGCCCCCTAGTTCTAGACTCTCCAGCCAGGGAAAACAATCTCTCAACATCTACCCTGTCAAGCCCCCTTAGAATCTTGTATGTTTCAATGAGATCACCTTTCATTCTTCTAAACTCCAGAGAGTACAGGCCCATTCTACTTAATCTTTCCTCATAGGACAACCGTCTCAACCCAGGAATCAACCTACTAAACTTTTGTTGCACTGCCTCCAAGGCAAGTATATCCTTCATTAGATAAGGAGACCAAAACTGTGCACAGTACTCCAGATGTGGTCTCACCAAAGCCCTGTACAATTGTAGCAAGCCTTCCTTACTCATGTACTCCAACCTCCTTTCAATAAAGGCCAACATGCCATTTGCCTTCCTAATTGCTTGCTGTACCTGCATACTAACTTTGTGTTTCTTTTACAAGGACACCCAGATCTCTTTGAACACCAACATTTAATAGTTTCTCACCATTTAAAAAATATTCTGTTTTTCTACTCTTCCTACCAAAGTGAATAACCTCACAATTCCCCACATTATACTCCATCTACCACCTTCTTGCCCACTCACTTAACCTGTCTATATCCCTTTGCAGACTCTTTGTGTCCTCCTCACAGCTTACTTTCCCACCTACCTTTGTATCATCAGCAAACTTGGATACATTGCACTGGATACATTACACTGTAAGCCGTGAGGAGGACACAAAGAGTCTGCAAAGAGATATAGACAGGTTAAGTGAGTGGGCAAGAAGGTGGCAGATGGAGTAAAATGTGAGGAAATGTGAGGTTATTCACTTTGGTAGGAAGAATAGAAAAACAGAATATTTTTTAAATGGTGAGAAACTATTAAATGTTGGTGTTCAGAGAGTGTCTGAGGGATTTGGGTGTCCTTGTACACAAAACACAGAAAGTTAACACACAGGTACAGCAATCAATTAGGAAGGTAAGTGGTATGTTGGTCTTTATTACAAGAGGGTTGGAGCTCAGAAAAGATAGAGTAGAATGGGCCTATACTCTCTCTGAGTTTAGAAGAATGAGAGCTGATCTCATTGAAACATATAAGATTCTAAGAAGGCTTGACAGTAGATGCTGAGAGGATGTTTCCCTTGGCTGGAGAGTCTAGAACTAGGGGGCATAGTCTCAGGATAAGGGGTGGGCAATTTAGGACTGAGATGAGGAGGAATTTCTTCACGCAGAGGGTTGTGAATCTTTGGAATTCCCTACCCCTGAGGGCTGTGGATGCTTAAGTCGTTGAGTATATTCAAGACTGCGATAGATAGATTTTTGGACTCTAGGGAATCAAGGGATATGGGGATCCGGCGGGAAAGTGGAGTTGAGGTCAAAGATCAACCACGATCTTGTTGAATGGTGGAGCAGGCTCGAGGGGCCGTATAGCCCACTCCTGCTCCTATTTCTTATGTTCATAGTGTCTGTGTACTGTTCCCTTGAATGCTTGTTTCAGATGGGAGTGTGTGCGCGCGCGTGTTGGGGGAGGGGTGGGGGTGCATGTGCGCGTGGGGGAGGTGTGTGTGCGGGTGATGTGCTCGTGGATGTGTGATGCAGAATGTTCTCAGCACCTGACCATTTTAGGACTAGTGATCTGTGGGTTTGTTATTGTACTGCAGCTGCTTTGCCATTTATGAATTATTACATTAAAACCAGACTGTTAGTGGGCATGTTGGAAGTATTCTTCATTGGACATCTGTTGATTTAGTTTTTCTTCATCTTGTCTTAGGCAGTCACAGTAAAAGAAGCACTTTCGTCAAAAGGAAGGCACATGAAGAGGAGCGTCAGCACGCCTAATGTTCACCATGTACGTACTGCAACAAATGGCATAGGTCAGCTGTAGACTGATTAGACACCATGTGTTCGAGAAAGGGCACTTGCATGGCTTCTGACCGTGTGGTTAACAAAGCAGCATGTCAGAATCCATCGAGGATTTTTTTTTAAAAGGAAAGTTTATTACCTAGTGTATTGACAAGTATTATTCTGGTTGAAATAGCTTTGGAATAGAGTCCGTTTTAAAAACAAAAGCTGTGAGGTATTTTTCAAGTACAGTGAAGTATACTCCCAGATTGCAGCAGGGTCCCAACTAATTCAATTAAGTTTCATTGTGTGGAGTACCTTTATATGAAGATATATTTTTATAAACTGTGGGGGAAGGTGTTAAAGCATTTGTACACAGAAAGAAACCAGAGGATTAGGTACAGTACCAAGTTTTTTTTTGTGGTAAATGTGCAGCAGTTGAGTTTATTTTTAAGGTTTCTCTGCATTGTATTTAATTTTGTTTTTTGGAAAAATCATTGTGCATTGATTTGTGGTCCAGAGTGTTTTGATGTCTGATCTTTGTTAACTGTTGCCTTGTACTAGTCTCTCACTAACTAGAAAGCCTTCATATATGGCACAAGATGCAACCAGATTTTGGACAATGGTTTGTTTTGACGGTCTTAAGCATCGCTAAGTTCAGTAGAAGCTCATTTTATCCTGACGTAGGGGCTGTTAGGCCAACATTTCAGCTCATTAACACCCTGGAGATTCCGGTATTTTAGGCTGTCTTTGCTGGTTTTCTGGTGAAGTCTCACGTTATTTGAAACCCCATTTGATCTCAGCGGGCAGTGGTTGCTGGTTGCATAGGTGAGCTGTGAATACTGCAGTTTTTGATTGATGTATGCCTTCATAAAATTGTGTTTCTCACTTGGATGATTCAGTGATGTCCTTGGTAAGCCTGCTGCATGTGGTTACAGAAAACACCTGTCTACAATGTGATCCTATTTGGACCAGTCGAAACAAAATACTTCTGACCACAAATGCATGCCATGTATCCCGTGATGCATTATACATGCAAACCAAACAAATGGTGCCAACATGGAGTAGACAGCTCCAGTTCAAGAGTTAGCGCTGGCATGGGCATGATGGGCCAAATGGTCTACTTCTGGACTGCAGCTTCTATGATACTGAGTTACTGTAAGGCACACTTGGCCACAATCAAAAAATGTATAAGGAAACTGAACACAGCAATGAAGTGTAAAAGATGTGGAAAGTATTACTCTCACTTCAACCTGCACAAGTTACAGCAAATCTTATAACGCTTTTTATTAAAAATAAAATGATGGTTTAGAAATGGTCTTCCAAATGGTGAAACAAAATATTTTTAGTTAGGCTAGTTAAACTCCTGTGGTGTTGTACATGGGGAGTCAAGAACAAGTTTAATCTTCAGGTGAAATGGGGTTAGAGGGTGGGGGATAATTGGATCACGATGTGCGTATGTAGTTTGATTCCCGTTTTAAAATCACACATTCTGTCCTTACCTTTATATTTCCATTATAAATCACATGGAAACTGCCTATGCAAACTTGTCACACTGTAGTTATACCCTCCTGCTCGTGTTGGAAGTGTAGGAAGTGTGCACAGATGTAGATTTCTAATATATATTAAATAGACGTTTGCATTGCAGGCATGGTTTGTGTTTGTAAATTCCGCAGCTGCTGCTTACTGGTAAATGTGACTACTTTGCATGAATATTTTGAAGTGCTCAGAACTGTTTAATATTCGATTAGCCCTTTTTGTAAGAATTGAAGATGAGGTTTTAAAAAGAATAAATAAGCTAAGCTGTCAGTCCCTCTCTGTTATCTCTTCCTCTCAGCTGAACTGTGGCAAGAGATACTTACATTTGTTGTGTATTTTAAAGTTAGGAACGGTTACACTGGAATCCTAAAATATAGATGATCGTTGTTGTTGCCTCTTAAAGACAATCATTGGAAGCTTGTGAAAAATAAATTTAAAGCAACATCAGTTTGGGCAGACGATTAGGAATTTTAAGAGTGACATTACATTCCATATTTCTGTCTCAGAAATGGACTCAGTAAATTGAAGAAATCTGCACTTATGGCTTGGATCTGAAAAGGAAGGAACATTTTTTTTTTAGAGGGGGACAACTAAGCAGCTGTGTGTTAAAGGGATAAGCCAGTTGAGGATTGTAAAATAGGAGCAGAAGTAGAGTATGTTGTACAATATTACATTTATTTGTGCCTGTGCATCCATGCCTATAACCATTGCTTTTGAGACTCGCTTAGTGTTTTAGATCTGACTAAAGTTTTAGATCTGTGTTGCCCAAGGCTGTGCCTGTAAACCTGATGGGCAACATTTTAGCACGGAATAGTGTGAAAATTGAAATCATTATTTGTTTTATTATACCTTTGGGCTATGTATAGTAAAAAGTGATAAAAGCTTTCAGACCTGCGAGTGAGTACATAAAGTATGTGATTTATTATCCATTAACTTCTGTTACACAAAAAAAACGTCGTTCAAGAAATGGGTAATAAAATCATATCCTACAAAGTGACTGCTCCTTAGCCCTGGTGTATAATAAAGAAAAAACACTGTCTTTCAACTAATTTAGTATTGTCCATAAATACAAAAATATACACGTGTGTGTGTGTGTGTGTATCTAACCGAATAATGGGCAGTACTTTGTTGGCTAAGAGACAGAAGTTCTGCAAAGGTATGGTAGATGCTGTGCCCTATCTAGCTGAAGATAGGGTAGAGCAGAGCAAACTTACATCTACTGAATTGCTTTTTAGTGAAACCAGCTGTAGTGTTTTGCAATTGCTTGAGGCAGCATTATCAAGTTAACATAGCTTGGAAACCCCCAAAAAACCATTGTCAGATGCCCATGGTCATACAGTTGAATGCTGTTGCTCATATCTATTCCTTAGAAAAAGAAGCTTGCTGAACCGATGGAGGCAAGCAGTCACTTAACTGAAGTCCATTGGATGCCACCAATAATGGACAGCCAATCCACTTCTCCTGCCCATTCCCGTCATGTGCCCAGATCTCAATCCACACCCTTACCATTGGCTCTGCATCATTCCATGACTACATCCCACCAATTAGTGAGTGTGCCTGACTTCAGTGGAGGTCCAGAGTGTAGAATTGATGTGGAAGACTGGATAAAGGATATGCAGCAATTACTGGATGTTAGTGAAATGCCTGCCACGCTCCAGTTTGCAACTGTGGTGCACCGCCTTAAGGGAAGAGCAAAACTGCTTGTCCTTAATTTGCCACTAAAGGACCAGTGTCCTGAGAGAGTTTTTGAGAAACTCAGAGCAGAATATGGAAGCTGTCAACTTTCACTGGACCCTGCAATTGGTTTATTTCAAAACTTCCAGCAGTCGAATGAAATGAAAACCACCTATGCTCTGGGGGCAGTATTAAGAACTTTTAAAGCAAGATCCAGTAAACGGAGTTCTTCTACGCACAAGGATTTCAAAATTAAGCCACAGTTGATGAATGTTGCACTCGACCAAGATATTCATCAGAAGCTTCCATCAGTGAAACCAAAGTTGATAAACTTCAAGGGACAGCAAACTAAGCAGAAGCAACAACCGTGTGAACATAAGGTGTCCTCTAGCCTGTCCAGAAAGCCAGTCAAAGTGCACAACCAGGCCCAGTCTGTGTCAATGCAGAGCAGCCGAAGCTTAGGAGATGCTTCTGAGTATGTGGGAGCACAGACAAGTTCTGTACAAGACCCTGCTCTGCTAGAGCTTACCACATTAGTGAAGCAACTTGCTTTGCACCAGAAGGATCAAATGGAGAGACTACAGAGAATGGAGAAATTGCAGTTTATGGTGAATCCTGGAGGAAATCCAACACCATCTACTGTATCTAAATGTTACAGAAGTGATACTAAGTTCAAAGAAAGAATGGATAGCAAAAATACAAGATCACTGAACTGTGAAATGTCCTGTATATGTCACCTCTGTGGGCAGGAAGGACATACAGTTAAAGGGTGCAAGTCAAAAAGACAACCTTTAATTACAGACAAGCCAGAAGCATTGCTTTCCAGCTTTCAGCATTTAGACAAATAAAACTCCTGACCCTGGAAGGGGACAAGTTACATGTGTATAAGAAGAGAAAAGTACTGTCCAAAGAACATATGAAGTGTGTCTGTATATATACGTTAAAATGTAGAAAATATTTCAAAACTATCCAGCCATATTGCCCTTATAAGCTTCAATATATAGCCAGCCCCAGTAATGAACTTATTTAAGTTATTGGTGTAACTTACAGACCTGGGGTAGACTCTGGATTTTGAATAACACCATTAACTGTTTGCAGCGAAATCATCCAGGACCCTGCTGGAACAAATTGACCCATTATTGCTGTAGCTAGCCAAGATGTCTCTTACTTCTATGGTATGATGAATTCATTCTTTCATCATATTGATGCCTTGGTCTTTGGATAGTCTGTGACTCAGTGTAGAAAAGGAAGAGGAGTTTTGACCGGGCTGATGTCCTAAGGATTAGTAGCAAGTTCCTGCTTAGAGAAAACTGCTGCTTGAAAATAATGGCAGAAAGTTTTAAACCTGGAATGAAAATAAGTCATAACTTACCTTCAACATAAAGTTGAATTAAATGGATATTAATGATTTGTAGGATGTTTTCCCCATGTGGGGTTCCTGTAGTTCAGCAGATACATCTTACTACATGATACCGTGATGTTCACAATGAGAACTGTGTGGATAAAGTGGGCAACAACCAGATTTTGCCATAGGCCAAGATATGTGTAGTTGGAGATCAACAGCGAGCATCAACATAAAAAACCCGAATTAGGATTTGTAACTGAACCATGAAAGTCTTGACCATTAGAGGAAGCCCAAACCTCACCAAACTTTCTGCTGTATGCGGTACTGAGCGATTAAATCAAGAACTGGAATTGTTCTACGAATCAACTGATTTGAAGAGAATTTCAAAGAGATGTCGCTTAAGTAGTAGCCTTGGTACTGATTAAATATTGGTTCAGTTTATTATTCAATCCGCATTCTGTTTGAAATTACTCCACCAATGCATTGTTTAGAATTAGCAATTGTTAAGTTCATGAACTGGGAACATTTAATGTGAGAACCTTCCAGTTGCCAAACATTTTTTTTTACCAAGAGTGGTGTCATTTTGTGCGGCTTCGCTCCTGATGCGAACCTTGCTGGATGGGAGCACAGATTGTACAATTAGCCTATAGTGTTGCCCTATCTCCGACCTGCACTCCCGTCCATTAAGGCTCCACACTGGCAAAGAAGTCTTGCAAGATTACCCTAATGTACCCAAAGATCCTATGTGTAACCGGAAGCTGAATACCAGTTGCCCGACCTTCAGAAAGTGATATTGATTTGAAACTGATACTCTTTGTCAGCCGTGCAAAGTAGTTTCTATCTTCCCAAGACAGAATTACACTGTGAACCCTGGTTAAAATACACCACTGAGGCTCAACATCATTCTAGGAATTGGGAACCTTGTCGTCACACCAGAAAAGTCAGAAGACTATGTAATGACCATGGCCAGTTTGCCACTCAACATCACAGCAATCTATTGGAGTTACAATTCTATTCAATGTTCAGAGGGTATCCCAGGTTGCTAATCAACTAGCTTGGTCACGAGGCTGTAAAAACATGAATGTAAGAGTATTGCAGAAGTCAACACCTGATTAACTATCCAGGACAGGCAAGAATGTGGTGAGATGAGTGGAAATAAAAAGTGAATGAAGCCTTGTTCATTCTTATCTTGGACACCTAATTTGGGCTACTTTGTGAATGGAAATTGTGTTCTGTACTCCGGTAGTTACAGTTCAGTCCATTTATGGAGGTATTCTGTGGATCTGATCTAATTTTAGTAGCTTTTTGGATGAGTAAGGATCTAAGACAATAGTTTTCTCGGCTATCTGTGATGTTCTACGTCTGTAGCTGACTAAGACTGGAGTCCTATACCCAATGGCTCATTTCACAATAACTCTATGCCATGTGTCCGAGAAACAGAAGAAAACAAATGAAAGTATAATCATAGTTGTGAAGTGAGAATACTTACCATCATTTCTAGATAGAATCCTGTTCATAGTGCAAGGAGGGTGATGACCCATAAATTTGCTGACCAAGAGGAATGGTACTGAAAATGAGAAATACGTAGGCAAGGTGGTAACCAGCTCAACACTCCAACCGAGAGCTGCTCCCAAGAACAAGGGGCTGAAAACATTTTTTGTGACGCAGATTGATCAATTCTGATGGAAAGTAATGTCCAAGTATCCTGCCCTTCTGTGGAGAAATGAATGACTATATCTATGTATACACGGGAACATCCATTGAAACTATCCCATTCTCTTAGCAACAACTTCAACTCACAGCAGAATGTCTCAGTCATTCATCACCTGGTAGGGAAATGCTTTCCCTCATCTCCAGCCTATTTCCCCTCCCCCCAACTCCTCCCAAAATACCTTCAATGACCCAGTTTATGGTGAACATTTTCAAACCGTTGATGAAAACTCTTACTGGGGGAACCGACGAAACTGAGAACAGAGGTCAGCTGGAAGTAAAGCAAGACTGACTTTGCAGACCTCCTGCAAACCTTGGTCTGGAGGTGTTGCTGTGAAAGGTATGAAAGACAGTACCTGACATCAGCATGCATGCATGTACATTACAGTAGGTAAAAGTTATCAGCAACTAAGAGATAGCAGGAGACAAGCAGAAGGTTGAATTTTTCTAATGGCCGGAGCTAATGCCTTCTAATTTCATACACTAATGTGGCTTGTTACTGCTTCCTTGACTTGGTGACTGATGTCATTTGCAGTGGACCTATTCCTGTTTTAGTCTTGCTGCACAGAATAATGACTTGGGCATCATTTAACAAACGGAGGCAGCATAAATTGTGGTCATTTTAGTAAATATGTAAGCAGTGAGAGAGGCAAGACATTAATGGAAACATGTTCCATTTCTTCGCTATCTAGTTCTCCCTACTGCTTTTACGCTATCTAGTCCTCCCTACTGCTTTTACGCTATCTAGTTCTCCCTACTGCTTTTACGCTATCCAGTTCTCCCTACTGCTTTTACGCTATCTAGTTCTCCCTACTGCTTTTACGCTATCTAGTTCTCCTACTACTTGGCCTCGCACTACGTGTGTGTCTGCATTTCTGTTTCACTGCCCCACTTTCTATCTCCGCGTTACTACAGTGGAGGGAAATGGCAGGGGTAGTGCACGTCATTATTTATAGTTTCTTATGGAAATGAATATTGCATCAGTTTTGGTGCTTTTCAAGTGCTCAGTTAGAGTTTGTGTAACTGAGGATTGCAGGTACTTGATCCATGAGCTGAGGCAAGATCTACGAATTGTAAAAATGTACTCTGAAGCATTTTAGAATGTTATATTGGAAGATGCTTCTGTACTCAGTTGAAGGCTTTGCTGTATAAAGCACACAATGTTTTTAATGTACTCATATTCACTTATACTGCTTAGCTAGTGCAAGGGATATCTAATGTGCCCGCCTCTGTTAGATGCTTAAAATGCTTATGGAAGTTGTATTAATTTTATTACAGATCTTGCCCCTATCTGTGTCTGCTATAGCAAGTAATAGTGTTGAAAACTGATGAAAAATAATACGTCTAAAATTCACAACCATGCTTTAAATGTGCAGCTTGAGTTTCACACTCTTGGATCAAAGCAGGAAAGGAATAAATTGTTTTTAATGTGGCAAGTAGCAGTTATTTGAAAATATCTGATCTGTTTGTCTTGTTTTATCTTTGGTTTCTACAGGTCTCCAGTAGTCGATTAGATCTCTCTGGATATGAAGAGGACGAATACAGGGTGCGTTATCAATGAGCTTTTAAACATTACACAAATATAAAAGGTGTATACTAGAACTCTGGGGGAAATCACAGGCTAAGTCCTGAAACGGATAGTATCACTGGTAAATGGAGGTGTTTATTTGTCCAGAAACAATCCTTTATAACATATTATAAGTGCACTATAGATCTTGATTTTCTGCCTATTTAGGAAGATCCGATCAGGGATTCAGCCCTGAGACCAGTAATGGAACCTAAACTTTGAGCAAGTGCACAATACATTTTGTAGGTTCAAAAGCCTGCCTGGCTAATAAATCATAAATCAACACCATGGCCTCTTATTTTATCAGGTCATTAAATTGCAGGGCTGGTACTGCTGATACCAGTAATTTAACTCATTGTCTGTATGGTACTGCCTGCCATCATGAAAATGATGTGGAGCATCCTCAAAACAGAATTAATTTCTCTTCTCACCCCAGACCATGGTTTAACTTTTTTTTTGTGAAGGTTTGAATGGTGGTGTATAAGTTTCTATTTACTAGAGAGCTGAATAATGACTTGAGTGCCTTTTCGTTCAGACTAAACATACAGTTCAGCACATGGTTTTAATTTTCTCGCTATTCTGACACACAACTAAACGTAATTGATGAATTGATTTTGTAAATGCAGTAAACCATTTTGTTTCTTTATCTTGCTGTTCCTAGGGTCGTTCAGAAAGTCATCATGATATTTCTGACTGCTCGTTCAACTCTCAGGACTGTTCCTGGTATGGTACCCTACCTAAAGACTCACCACGCAAGGTGAAAGACACTGGAGGTAAATACAGTAGTTAACAAAATGAAATCGAAGTAATTATACTCCATGAAAAGACAGAAATGTGTCACTGTTACATTTAATGGGAAAAAAAGATCATGTTCAAGTTTTAATGTAGATATGTGTTGATCAAATATATACATCAAAAACATTTTTTTTTAAAAAGTCCATCTTGTAGGGTCTCCTGAAATATTTAAGATCTGTCTTTTAAATATGCCATTATTTCTTCCTCTTTTTCTCTCTCGCTCTCTGCTCTCTTTTCCTCTTTCTCTCTTCCTCTCTCTCTCTTTCCCTCTCTCCTTTCCCCTTCCCCCCCTGCAATTTGGGGGACATTCTGGGCCTCAACTAAGCAACCCCTGCCCTACAGTAGTGAAGACCTATGACATGGGGGGAATCAATCTGTCACCCACTGCTGTAACATCATACATTGGTACAATAATGAGCTGCTAATGTTTAAATGTAAAAACATTTCACTTTTTTTCTAAAAAGAAAATCATCGTTGGTAGTTGCAGTTGACAGTTGTGTGGAATATTTATTAAGAATTATTATACTCTGTTTTTCCATGGAGGTTTACTCCTTTTTTCTTTCACTCATAGGTAGTGCACCAGAGAGTCCTCACTCATTGATGGGTAGCCCACTTAAAGCATTTTCTCCTCAGCCACCGAAATTCCTGAAGTCACTTATGCCTGTAAGAGAGGAACGAAAAGGCAAACAACCTTTGGAAACCAAGCCTCTTCTTGCACATGAGGTAAAACTTGAATGTTTAGTCTGGTGAGGAAAGCCAGGGCAAATATAGTCAAGTCTTTTTTTTAATACATTTAGCTTCCTTTTAATATAGTGGAACCTGATTATTGGACTTTGTAAAACAAAAAAGAACTCATTATAATAAACAATATAGTTGGTAGAGGAGTTTAAACCTTGATAGATGAGCCCCTGAAAAAATACAATTGCCCAGTGCTAGTCATTCTACAACAACTTTGCTATGATGAGCAACTTTATTTTAGTTTGAGAAATATCAATTTATTTCCACGGATAAGTAGGCCAAGCTAACGGAATTTGAAATGGATTTGTGTCTTTTTAAGAGATTTTTGTCCTGTGCCATGTGACATTCTCCTACTCTGCTTTTTTAAATGTTTTATTTTAACCAATATTACTACACTTGGAACTCTGATCACCATTACACAGGTGTGTGAAAATGCAGGCGTAGCAACGCGGAAGAGGGCAGGGATTGGCGAATGTGTCACTTGATATAACTAGCTTCTAAAATTAAATAAGCAACTTCCTCCACATATCATTAGTAGTTTTCTGAAAATATTACCTTTTTATAGAAGCAAGGGGGGAATGTTGGGGAGACCAGTCTGTTCAGGATCCAAAACCGGGTGTCCAAATCCGAAGTCCTGCTTAACTCCACAGTCGTCTTTGCTACCAAAAGAAAGAATCAGATGTTCTTGTGATTTCCCTCCTTCCCCTCATGGGCATGGTTCGGACAAGTTGCAGTAAAAATTGTCAAAAATCACAGGGCAAGTACGCTGCCTCTCAGTCTGCCAGTTTGTCGCTCCTCCTTGCCCAGGATTGTACACCTCCCAGATTCTTCGTGCTGATCTTTCTTGCCTGATGCACAATGGCACTGTGGCATTTCTTTAATCGTGTTGTGTTCAAAACACAACTTAGTCACTGCTGCCTGCCTCTAGAATCTTTAAGCAAAATTATGGTACCTGCATAGCAAATTACATTACACACGGTAAGTGGCAACATTTCTGGGATGTTCTGCCGCAACAAATCACTTTCCTAGGCGGGGTATGTGGAGTATAATAATTTGAAGAGTAAGGAATGCTACAGTTAAAGGCAAATAAGCCACCTCTTTTTTTGCCATTTTTCTGCATTCCTCAACTTAGCCCCTTGTATCCATAGTATCCTTGCCAATTAGGAGGGGATTATCTAGGGAGCAGACATCTCCAGAGACTTTGCCAATGCAACTTATTTGTCAATACAGCAGGGGGCACGATTGAGTGATGAAAGGAAACAAGTTTGAGATGAACAAATGTCTCTGGAAGCCCAAATTTTAATGCTAGTTGAGATATTGCAAGAATATGGGTAACCAGCAAAATTAATTTTATATTCTGTAACAACTTCACCTTGTAACTATTCATTGTGACAATAAAAGATTAATGTTGTAGCTGTCGAATAGAAAATACCATTTGGGTTCTATGCAAAACTTCCATTATGTGAGTAGGATAAGGATTACCTGCTCGAGAGCTAAGCAGGCCAGATTTGAACACTGACTCAATTTTAACCAAGAGCTGTGTTTGCAGCAATAATGTCCTGAATGAAATACTCCAAAAGCCTTGTATGGGTTAAGAGGATTCCTTGTGTGGGTTGACAGCAAAAAGATGTATACCCTTGAGGAGAATGAAGCTCACTGTATGTTGCATGCAAAATACCTGTACCAAACTTGTTCCAGGTGGCTGGTAATAGGCGCCAAATTGCAATACAGTTCATTTTATTTATTATAGGCCATCAGTTACAATCTAACTGAGCCATTCACATTTAATGAAGATGCATGACTTTTTTTTGTGCATGAATTGAATGTTTGAAGTGCAGTCGGCCATAGCTTGTGTAGAGTATTGATGTGTAAAACTAGTCATGTTTCTTGATCAACTAACTGCATGTTTGTAGTCTGATTAATGAGTAGTCATTAATGGTGTGACATTGTGCCATTGTGTGTCTCGACCATTGCAGAGCATGTCTCCCCCTCAGCACAAAAGCATGCTGGTACATAGCAGTAGCAGTGTTGTGCCCACAGGAAGCAGTGCCAACAGCATGTCAGTAGAAAGCAGTAATGAAAATGAGGACACGTTTGTAAGTTTTCTTTTATTTATGGCATAATACTTGGTGGTGGGATTAAGGTCCTTTCATGAGGATTATGGCTGAAACATTTAGGAATGCAGCCATACGTTTCTATCTGCTCTGCAGGCAAGTTTAGGATTGCTATTTGTCTGCTTTCTTTTAATACCTACCTGGAAAATTATGTAAGTGTAATTCAGGACTGTTGAAGCATGGACTATTTGAAACACAAGCATATCCTGCATTGTACTATTTGTATGCCTTGATTTATTTCTCTATAACCTCTGTCTAGTGTCTGGTCTGATTTTGTGTCTAAACATATTTTGAGGCTAAATACCTTCATTTGAATAACTTAGAATTCTGAAGTGTTTAAAATGTTTAGATTTTTGATTTACATTCAAAATATCAGTTAAATGAGCACCTTTTGCTTGGGTAACCCTCTGAATTTAAAATGTTATTTCATATCTATTTACAGGTTTTTAACCTAATTTGATTATGCGCTTTCTACCTTTGTTCTTCTGTAAATTAGATGCATTCATATAAATGCAGGAACATGAAGTATTATGCATTATTGATGTTTTTGAAACTAGCTGGTAATAGAATCATAGAAATCATAGAAAACTTACGGCACAGAAGGCGGACATTTGGCCCATCGTGTCCGTGCCAGCCGAAAATGAGCCACCCAGCCTAATCCCACATTCCAGCACTTGGTCCGTAACCATGTAGGTTACAGCACTTCAGGTGCACATCCAGGTACTTTTTAAATGAGTTGAGGGTTTCTGCCTCTACCACCCTTTCAGGCAGTGAGCTCCAGACCCTGACCACCCTCTGGGTGAAAAGAATTTTCCTCAGCACCCCTCTAATCCTTCTACCAATCGTTTTAAATCTATGTCCCTTGGTTATTGACCTCTCTGCTAAGGGAAATGGGTCCTTTCTATCCACTCTATCATGATTTTGTACATCTCAATTAAGTCACCCCTCAGCCTCCTCTGTTCCATGGAAAACAACCCCAGCCTATCCATCTTTCCTCATAGCTAAAATTCTTCAGTCCTGGCAACGTCCTCGTAAATCTCCTTTGTACCCTCTCTAGCAACTCACATCCTTCCTGTAATGTGGTGATCAGAACTGTACGCAGTACTCAAGCTGTGGCCTAACTAGTGCTTTATACAGTTCCAGCATAACCTCCCTGTTCTTATATTCTATGCCTCGGCGAATAAAGGAAAGTATTCCACATGCCGCCTTAACCACCTTATCTCTGTCCTGCTACCTTCAGGGATCTGTGGTCATGCACTCCAAGGTCCCTCACTTCCTCTACAACTCTCAGTATCCTCCCATTTATTGTGTATTTCCTTGCCTTGTTTGCCCTCCCCAAATGCATTACCTCACATTTCTCTGGATTGAATTCCATTTGCCACTTTTCTGCCCACCTCTCCAGTCCATTGATATCTTCCTGCAGTCTACAGCTTTCCTCCTCACTGTCAACCACACGGCCAATTTTTGTATCATCTGCAAACTTCTTAATCACGCCTCCTACGTTTAAGTCCAAATCATTTATATACACCACAAAAAGCAATGGACCTAGTACTGAGCCCCGCGGAACCCCACTGGAAACATCCTTCCAGTCACAAAAACACCCGTCGACAATTACCCTTTGCTTCCTGCCACTGAGCCAATTTTGGATCCAACTTGCCACTTTCCCTTGGATCCCATGGGCTTGTACTTTTTTGACCAGTCTGCCATGTGGGACCTTGTCAAAAGCCTTGCTAAAATCCATGTAGACTACATCAAATGCACTACCCTCATTGACCCTCCTTGTTACCTCCTCAAAAAATTCAATCAAGTTAGTCAGACACGACCATCCCTTAGCAAATCCATGTTGACTGTCCTTGATTACTCCGTGCCTTTCTAAGTGACTGTTTATCCTGTCCCTCAGAATTGATTCCAATAATTTGCCCAACACCAAGGTTAGACTGATTGGCCTGTAATTACTCGGTCTATCCCTCGCTCCCTTTTTAAACAACGGCACAACATTAGCAGTCCTCCAATCCTCCGGCACCATGCCTGTATCCAGTGAGGATTGGAAAATGATGGTCAGAGCCTCCACTATTTCCTCCCTTGCTTCTTTTAACAGCCTGGCATACGTTTCATCTGGCCCTGGTGATTTATCTACTTTCAAAGATGCTAATCCCCTTAATACTTCCTCTCTCACTATGTTTATCCCATCCAATATTTCACACTCCTCCTCCTTAACTACAATCTCTGCATCGTCCCTCTCTTTTGTGAAGACAGACGCAAAGTATTCATTAAGAACCATACCCACATCTTCCACCTCCACACCTTCTGCCTCCACACATTAAGTTACCTTTTTGGTCTCTAATAGGCCGTACTCTTTCCTTAGTTATCCTCTTGCTCTTAATGTATTTATAAAACAGCTTTGGGTTTTCCTTGATTTTACGTGCCAATATTTTTTCACGCCCTCTCTTTGCTTTCCCAATTCCCTTTTTAATTTCACCCCTGCACTTCCTTATACTCCTCTAGGCTTTCTGTAGTATTGAGTTTTCGGTGTCTGACATCAGCTTTCTTTTTCTGCCTTATCTTACCCTGTATGCTTCTTGACATCCAGGGGGCTGTAGAATTGGCAGTCCCACCCTTTTTTTTGTGGCAACATGTTTACTCTGAACCCCTTGAATCTCCCCCTTCACCTCCCACTGCTCTGACATTGATTTACCTTCAAGTAGATGTTTCCAGTCCATTTTTGTTAAATCACTTCTCAGCTTTGTAAAATTGGCCTTTTCCCCAATTTAGAACTTCAACTCCTGTTCTATCTTTGTCCTTTTCCATAACTAGGCTAAAACTATAAGTGAATTATGATCACTACCACCAAAATGCTCTCCCACTGCTACTCCTTCCACCTGTCCAGCTTCATTTCCTAAAACTAAATCCAGAACTGCCCCCTCTCTTGTTGGGCTTGCTATGCACTGGCTAAAAAAGTTCTCCTGAATGCAATTGAAAAATTTTGTGCCCTCTATGCCTTTCACACTGTTTGTATCCCAGTTAATATTGGGGTAGTTGAAATCCCTTACTATTACTGACCTATTATTTTTGCATTTCAGAAATTTGCCTACATATGTGCTCTTCTATCTCCCTCTGACTGTTTGGGGGTCTATAGTACACTCCCAGTAGTGTGATTGCCCCTTTTTTGTTCCTTAGCTCAACCCATATGGCCTCATTTAATGATCCTTCTAACGTATCATCCCTCCTCATAGTTGTAATTATTTCTTTAACCAAAATTGCCACCCCCCTCCTTTTTTATCCCCCTCGCTATCTCGTCTGAAAACCCTGTAACCAGGAATGTTGAACTGTCATTCTTGGCCCTGTTTAAGCCATGTTTCTGTAATAGCTAAGGTATCAAACTGCCACCTGTCTATCTGTGTCCTCAGCTCATCTGCCTTTTTCACTATACTCCTTGCATTGAGGTATATACCATTAAGCATTGCCAAACGTCTTTGTTGTTTATTTTCTAACCTTTGTTTCCTCTGCCTTCCAAACTCACTTACTAATTTTCTGCCTTCCATCTCCAGTTGTGATTCTATCCCATCTGGATCTACACTCGGGTTCCCATCCCCCTGCCAAGCTAGTTTAAACCCTCCCCAACAGCACTAGCAAACCTCCCCGCAAGGATATTGGTCCCGGCCCTGTTGAGGTGCAACCCGTCCGGCTTGTACAAGTCCCACCGAACCCCGGAACCTGTTCCAATGCCCCAGGAATCTAAAGCCCTCCCTCCTGCACCATCTCTCCAGCCACGCATTCACCTGCTCTATCTTCCTATTTCTCTACTCGCTAGTGCGTGGTACTGGGAGTAATCCAGAGATTAGTACCTTTGAGGTCCTGCTTGTTGATCTCTTTCCTAAATCCCTTAAAATCTGCATGCAGGACCTCATCCCTCTTTCTACCTATGTCGTTGGTGCCGATATGGACCATGACCTCTGGCATGTTCATCTTCTCCTCCCAGGATGTTCTGCGGCTGCTCAGTGACAGAGAAATGTAATTACTTGGAAAGTTCACCATTCAAAAACTTTAAAGGAAAAACTTCCTCTTCCTTAATAAAAGCAGACGAGAAGGTCATGTTAGAATGTAGTACATTCATGGATAATTTCATAACCTAATGTTACATTTTAACTTCACTTCATTAGCCTCACCAGACACTGGTTCTTGCTGTAAAACATCCTTCCCTCTAGCAGCTTATAAATATGAGCTGCCTGTTTTTCATGGTGAGAGGGTATATTAGCTTTGCTCACTTTCTTGTTCCAGGTTCTTTTCACCTGTTTCAAGTTTAAAAATGTATTGTTTTTTTTAACCAAGCTACTTTCTGATTTATTTCCCTTGTCCCTTTTAATGTTCTTTAAACTTTCAGGAACAAATTGATCTAGTAGGCTTGGATTTAATTTGTGTTCAAAAGCACAAAACAACTTCGTAACACATTCTAGTTTCTGCAACCTACTTGGATGTACACATGTTAATAGTTGACTTAATGTGCCTGTTGCATTGTTCCACAGACTAAATTGTGCTCAGCAGTGCCTTGTATAAGCCTGTAGTCATCACAAGATAATTATAGATAAGAAAGACCATTTTGCCCTGAATGATTCATCCAGAAAGATTGTAAAGTCCTCCTACTATAACATCCAATTGTTCCTCTAATAATTCCAGGGCTTTCACCGCCAATATTCTATCTGGAAGTCCATTGCACATGTTGATCACTCTGTGTGAAGAAGTATGTCCTGATACCAATCCTAAATTTGCTTTTTACCAGTTTGAACCTGTGTCCCTTGTCCGATGCTCACAATTTAATTTAAAGTAATATTCTAGGCTTACTTTTTTCCATTCCTTTAATAATCATAATGATCACCTCTTGGACATCATCTTCCTATGCTGAAAAGCTCAGTTTATCTAGCCTTTACCATGAGAGACAGGTGCAGGAGTAGGCCATTCAACCCGTCGAGCCTGTTCCGCCATTTAATGAGATCATGCTGATCTGATTTTTACCTCAACTCCACTTTCGCGCCCATTCCCCGTATCCTTTGACTCCCTTGCTGATCAAAAATTTGTCTAACTCAGCCTTGAATGTATTCAATGACTCAGCCTCCACAGCTTTTTGGGGTAAAGAATTCCAAAGATTCACGACCCTCTGGGAGAAGAAATTCCTCCTCATTTCCATCTTAAACAGGCGACCCCCTATTCTGAGACTATGCCCCCTAGTTTTAGATTCCCCCATGAGGGGTAACATCCTCTCAGCATCTACCCTATCGAGTTCCCTCTTTTTTCTAAACTCCAATGAGTATAGACCCAACCTGTTCAATCTTTCCTCATAAGACAACCCTTCCATACCCGGAATCAACTTAGTGAACCTTCTCTAAACTGCCTCCAATGCAAGTATGTCCTTCCTTAAATAAGGGCACCAGAACTGTACGCAGTACTCCAGATGTGGTCTCACCAGCACCCTGTACAGTTGTAGCATGACTTCCCTGCTTTTATACCCCATCCCCCTAGAAATAAAGGCCAATATTCCATTTGCCTTCCGGATTACCTGCTGTACCTGTATGTTGACTTTTTGTGTATCATGTACGAGAACACCCAGATTCCTCTGTACTGCAGCATTTTGTAGTATTTCTCCATTCAAATAATTTGCTTTTTTATTTTTCCTCCCAAAGTGGATGACTTCACATTTTCCCACATTATATTCCATCTGCCGAATTTTTGCCCATTCGCTTAACCTGTCAATATCCCTTTGCAGACACTTTGTGTCCTCATCGCAACTTGCTTTTCCACCTATCTTTGTATCATCAGCAAACTTGGCCACAAGACACTCTGTTCCTTCATCCAAGTCATTGATATATATTGTAAATAGTTGAGGCCCCAGCACTGATCCCTGCGGTACCCCACTAGTTACAGATTGCCATTTTGAAAATGACCCTTTTTATCCTGACTCTTTGTTTTCTGTTAGTTAGCCAATCCTCTATCCATGCCAGTATATTACCCCCAACACCATGAGCTCTTATCTTGTGCAGTAATCTTTTATGTGGCACCTTATCGAATGCCTTTTTCGAAATCCAAATATACTGCATCCATTGGTTCCCCTTTATCCACCCTGTTACTACCTCAAAGAACTCTAATAAATTTGTCAGATATGATTTCCCCTTCATAAAACCATGTTGACTCTCCTTGATTGTATTATGAGTCTCCAAATGTCCTGCTACTACTTCCTTAATAATGGATTCTAGCGTTTTCCTAATGACAGATGTTAGGCTAACTGGTCTATAGTTACCTGGTTTCTGTCTCACTCCCTTCTTGAATACAAGTGTTACGTTTGCGGTTTTCCAATCCGCTGGGACCTTCATAACTCAAGATTTCAGACACTGGGGATCAACCTAGTAGATCTTCTCTGCATTGCTTCCAATGTTTGAATGAGTTTTGTCTTGACAACTGGAACTGATTACAGTATTCAAGGTGCAGTCTAACCAGAGTACTATAAAGTTTGATCACTACTTTTTCTGACTTGTAGTTTCCTTTTGACCATGTAGGTCAACATTCTGTTGGCTTTGTTGATTGCTGCTCTGTGTTTGTACATGTTTTGTATTGAGTGCACTAAGACTCAATTTCTGCCTAAAGATTAAATAATGAAACCTCACCGTGCCGATGCATCCTATTGCGAGTTAAGTCAGCAGGCATCGAGGAATGGTTATTTATATCATAAGTCACTATTTTGATATTAAGTTACGCTTTGTTGCAGTCACGTGCCTCAAACAAATATATTGGAATGTTCTGAATTATCATTTCGACAACGATCTTCTAGAAGTCTTATCTTGTCATTCTTCCACGTATGTTCCAAGAAACCACTCTTGGACTGTTGGTGTATTAGCAGCTAATGAAACAGTGTATTTTAACTTGAATTTTAGAAATGTGACCTTATTTCATCTGTTTATAGGTACTGGTTATTGGCACCAGTGAAAATTGATCAGTTGCCTCCCCACTATTGTGTTTTTTCCTGGAGGTACACTGTGCTAATACTTTCCCTCTGTAACTCGGCAATTTTTCTTTTCCCAGAATCGTCTTCTGAATAATGAAAATCTTTTTTGGATTTTACAAATACTCGTAAATCTTCAAATGCCTAATCAAAGACTGACCTTAATTTCAAAAAGAAAGATAACCAAATGACTAAAGATTTCCCAGCATGATTCATTGATTTAAAGCATTGCAGCTGAGACAAAGTCAATCTGTTTCCTGACTGGGGGGGGGTAAAGCCTTGAATCTTATGGATGAGCATTCAGGACATGCAGATTGTGGATTGGGCGTTGCAGGATCTGAGATTTGGTTAACTAATAGACCCATGTTTTACAGCTCCAGTGTGTAAATCAAAATGGTAGTTTTCACTAGTTATTTTTAATGCCAAATGACACGGGTGGAATATTTTCACTGGTCAGTATTGTAGTAAAATCATACAAACATTCTTGATGCATCCATTTACAATTTCACTATAAGCAGCTAATAGTGGAAATCTCCCCCCCCCGGTTCTTAGCTTAGGTGAAAATACTCCAATGACCCATGCTAAGGACCTTGCGGGGATGGATACTTAACTACCATGAGGCTGTATACATGTTTTCTTCTAGCCTCTCTTCCAAAGTAGAATATTTGGATCACATCAACATACTCCTACTGCAAAACCACATTAACACATACTCTCCTCTTTCTCATATACACAAGTCTATTGCACTGGCAAGAATTTTAAAACTTTATTTTTTTTACAAGAACAACAACAGCTTGCATTTATATAGCGCCTTTAACGTAGTAAAACGTCCCAAGGCACTTCACAGGCGCGTTATCAAACAAAATTTGACACCGAGCCACTTGAGATATTAGGACAGGTGACCAAAAGCTTGGTCAAAGAGAGAAGTTTTAAGGAGCATCTTAAAAGAGGTAGCGAGGCGGAGAGGTTTAGGATGGGAATTCCAGAGCTTAGGGCCTAGGCAGCTGAAAGCACAGCCGTCAGTGGTGGAGCGATTAAAATTAGGGATGCGCAAGAGGCAAGAATTGGAGGAGCGCAGAGATCTCGGAGGGTTGTAGGGCTGCAGGAGGTTACAGAGATAGGGAGGGGCGAGTCCACGGAGGGATTTGAAAACAAGTATGAGAATTGTAAAATCGAGGCATTTCCGGACTGGGAGCCAGTGTAGGTCAGCAAGCACTGGGGTGATGGGAGAACGGGACTTGGTGTGAGTTAGGATACGGGCAGCAGAGTTTTGGATGAGCTCAAATTTATGGAGGGTGGAAGATGGGAGGCTAGCCAGGAGAGCATTGGAATAGTCCAATCTGGTGGTAACAAAGGCATGGATGAAGGTTTCAGCAGCAGATGAGCTGAGGCAGAGACGGGCGACATTACAGAGGTGGAAGTAGGCGGTCTTGGTGATGGAGCGGATATGTGGTTGGAAGATCCTGTCAGGGTCAAATAGGACACCAAAGTTGCGAACAGTTTGGTTCAGCCTCGGACAGTGGCTAGGGAGAGGGATGAAGTTTTTTTAAAAAAAATTTCTTTTGTTCCTGTGGCTTGAACCATTGGATTTTGTGCTCATCCCTAATTGATGTACACAGTTCTTTGTGTGGAAGATGATGTGTTGTTTTTGTGCCTGCTCTTATTTTGGGATAGTCCATGAACAAAGTGTCATCTGCCATCACGCAAAGAATAAAGAATTAAATGTGGAGGGCTATTGATAACATGAAAGTTCATTATTTTATAGGCTTTTTCTCAGCTTTCTCAGCCCTATACCTGTATAACTTGAACAATATTTAGGATATGATTAACATTTTACAAGCTGATTACATTAAAAAGCCTCACCTTTGAAATTGATTTCTTCATCATCTTTACATTTTTATGATCTGAAATTGTGGTTGGAGTGATTCATCAAGGTTTATAATTGATATGGTATGACACTCATTGAACAAGATCATCTGTTTTGGGGGAAAAAATGATCAGGAGATAAATATTATGAGAGTGATCTGTCAGTCTTTCTGATATAGAGTTTGGTTACCATTTTAGGATTATCTGTTCAAAATTGAAGACCTGGGCAGCATCCAAACTTGCCTTAGTGCATCTGATGAGCTTCTCACTTAAACTGCTAAAACACAGCTACACAGTGGCCAAGCACTACTACTTCCACCTTTCTCGCTCAAATATAAGCTTCACATCCGTTCGCCAATTATGGGGTGACATTGGCAGAATTATGAAGACTTTGCACCTCATACCTTCAAATCTTCATTGAACAATATCCTTCCGATTTGAGAACTGGTGTAGGAGAGGGTTGTAACATGTGACCTGCTTGACCCTATGTTTTGACAGGGTGTGGAGGGGCACATCCACTTTTTGTCCCTTTAATTGGTTTTCCTTTATTTTGTTTTATTTTGAGTCACAGAACCTGGAGGGAATGGAGAGGGACCATCAGTCTTGACTAAGCCTGTCTTTCAGATGAGATGTCCAAGTAGATGTAAAAAAAAATCCTGGTACCACTGAAAGAAGACCAGTGAGTTCTCCTGGTTCCTAACCAACATTCCTCCTTCAACAGACACCACCAAAAACCATTCAGCAAGTCACTCATCTCGTTTCCTGTTTGTGGGACCTTGCTGTGTGCAAATTGGCTGCCACTTTTCCCTACACAAATGCACTTCATATCCAATGAATTTTTGTTTTTGAAATGCTTTGGGACATCCTGAGGATTCATAAATTGCTATATATTTAAAGCTCCTTTCTTTCCTTTCCTCCTCTTCTCCCCTGCCCCCCTGTCAACGTTGTGAAAATTGTCACTGAACAGGAATTCCTGTACCAACCGTTATCATCTTGTCATTCACAACTGCAGGTATTCTTGTATTGACTTTGGGGAAAATGGTGTTTTAAGTGCAATGAAAAGTTCTTTGATGAACTAGCTTTAAAAAAAAAAGCTGTAAAAGGTTCTGTTTTGGTTCTTCCTGGTGCTTGTTTGTTAAAACCATTATCTGACATTTGATACATAATTATTTGTTTTTATGTTCAATGGGGAGACTGGTGGTCAGTATTTTTTAAGAAAAATTGGCGATTTGCTAAAAGTGAGGAGCCTTTGTGGCTAAAGATGGCAATCAGAATTGTCCTGCAAAGGAAAAGATGTGAAGTCTAAATGTACTCAATGAACTGAACAAAAGGTACTGTAGATTTTTTTTTTCAAAAGCTTTGACAGTGTAACTAAGCATTTTTAAGATGCCTATGCATCACTGTTGCAAAATGCTCAACTTTTAAGTAATTTGTCTCCAAGTAATGGAGCGGTGAGATCGTTTGGTGCTCTGGCATATTTATCTGTGAACAGGAGTGCTAACCATCTCGTGATATTAAACCTTGATGAATTATTTGCCTTTCACATTTTGTTAAGGTGGAGAAGCATATTTCAGAAACATACCTGAAATTGGTCACAGCAATCAAACAACAGAGGTGGACAATCTTTGCAAAACCTTGGAATGCATAATACAAAATCCTTCCTGTGTTAACAAGGCTATAAATTGATGTATGAAGCTGCAAGGCATTTTGTGATGGCACGACTGAACTAGAGGGCATACAAAATTTAGAAGATGATGCTGTTGAAAGACACATTCTTGGTATTGTTCTACAACCTAAGATTAGTTACAGATATTGAGCTTTATTAAAATAACATTGAACAAAAGCATTCAGTTATACAAATTGCACAATACGTTTTGCAGTGTTACCACTTTCAACTTGTACATCTGTTTTTCAACTCCAGATCAAATTGATTAATTGAAAATTGACCAGTCAGATCTGTATATTTGGACAGGCTAAGCAGCACTTTCAGCAGACAGAATACTGCAACAAAACTTCAAATAAAGAAATTGGATGAATTATCTACAGAAATGTAAATGAGATTATAATTTGGTTATAGTTTTTAAATGGGGGAATCCCACAGCTCCAATAAACCAACCAGAAAACACTGTGTCCTGACTGATCCACTATGCTTCTTTACCTTATAGTCTCTTGAAATGACACTAATTTACTGAACGTTGTCTGAATGTGTGATTAAAGTGCAGTTATATGACCATTATGCAAATATGCTCCTACAGGATTCTGAAGAGGAGGATTATGAAGTGGAGAACCTCAGCAAGAAAACCAGTGGTTCTCAAGGTTTTCATGGTTTCCACACTTACATTCCTGAAGATTTTGCAGACTTTGACGTGTATAATGCAAGCCTTGAGAACAGGGATTTGTTTTCTTCTAAGCCAGAATTCCTGAGTTCTCGCTTCCTTGAAAATGAGGTTTCTCGTAGTCCAACTACCAGCAGTATGACTAGTGGTTACTTCTCCCACAGTGCCTCCAATGCAACACTCTCTGATGTGGTATTCACTGGTACTGAGAGCACAGACCAGCTGGGTAACCAGACACGAGACTCCGAGCTACAGGATACTGTATCGCAGATTAGTATATCTGATTTAAAATTATCTTCCGAGAAGGAAGATGGAGTTCAGGAGCAAAACAGAGATTTAAAAGACACACAGGAGAGCATATCACTCCCAAAAAATAGTGCCTTAGTGAAAGAAACCTCAGTATTGCAACAGTTCATTGAGTCTAAATCTATACTTGTTTATAGAACCATCCCAGATATGTATGCATCAGATTCATTGTCCTGTACATGTGCATTAAATCCACAAGATAGCATATCAGAAGATGGAGGAGATGATGATTCTTTCAATTCAATAGTGAATGTAGAACTTTTCAGCAATCAAGATTTCACAGATTTTCAGGGTGCTGAGGAAGCGAGGAAGGACCTTGAGCTGCCTGATGAACCCATGGTTTACAGTACAGGTTCCTCCGATGACTCTAATAGACTTTCTGTAGATAGTCTAGAACTAGATGAAAAGTGGCAGAGTCCTGCAGTCAAATGTGCAAATGATGTTTCAGAGCTTCCGGAGGATTCATGCAGTATTGCACATGACCAATCACAGACAGCAGTGCTTGATAATAGGTTAGCAAATACCTTGGAGAACCCACTGTATTGTGAGGAAGCTGACCACGAAGAAGCCTTTGATAACTCCCCCAGCCCAGATAACTCTGTTACAAAGAACCTTTCAGATTTATCAGACATTGAGGACAGTGCCACTGCAGAGCTGGGCGAGCCTCTACCGAGCTGGGTCATGCTGGGAGAGCGTGCATCTGTTGGAAACAACAAGAATGGAACCATTCGATATGTTGGTGCAGTGGATTTCTCTGCTGGAATTTGGGTTGGAGTTGAACTTGATACTCCAGCTGGTGAGTAATAATGAATAGTCTTTTGCACTTGTTTGATTCCACGATATACAGTGATACATGATGTCAAGCGGTCTGTTACAAAGAACAGTGAGGGATTCATCGGACTCTGGTCTAGGGGACACTATCAAAATTTGTAAACAATGCAAAAATAGAGTCTGATTAACTGTGAAGAGGATTGTAATGGACTTCAGGAGGACATGGACAGATTAGTACATTGGGTAGATAGATGTTGGATGACATTTTAATGTGGAGAAATGAGATGATGTATTTTGGGAGGAAGAATAAGGAGAGGACATACACACTCAACAGAAAAACTTTAAAGGAGTATAAAAGTGTAGAGACTGAAGATTTATTTATCTCAACTCCTTAAATGTAGGAGGACAATTTGTAAAAACTTTTTTTAAAAAGCAAGCATATGGCATTCTAGATTTTGTAAATAGGGGCATAGGGTCCAAAAGCTTAGAGATAATACTAAACTTAAACAAAACATTGGTTAGGTTGCAGTTAGAATATTGTGTCCTGTTTTGAGCACCATATTTTAAGAAGGGTATCCAGGCCATGGAGAAGGTGCAGAAGAGATTCACTAAGATGAAACCAAGGGTGAGAGGCTTTTATTATGAAGAGAGACTAGAGAAACCGTGGCTCTTTTCTCTCAACAGTTAAAAGGAGCTCTGATCAAAATTGAGAGATCTTGATACAGAAAATAGGGAAAAATTATTTCCACTGATCTGGCTCAGTAACTAGAGGGTACAAATTTAAGATCTTCACAAGAATGAAGGAAAAGGTTTGGATAATCTTTTTTACACAGAAGGTTGTTAGGACATGGAATGCCTTACCAGAAACAGTGGTGAAAGCAGAATGCATTGCAGCTTTTAAAAAGGCAGTGGATAAATATCTGAAAAATTAAAATGGCAGGGGAATGGGACTAAATAGATAGATCTTTCAGAGCTGACACTGATGCAATGGATCAACTGCCCTCTTTCTGTGCTGTAAAATTGCTGAGACCTATAGGCTAAATAGAGGTCTTCTCCATGTTTGCTTTAAGTTGACTGTCTTCAGTATTTATTTATCAGCTCTCCTCTCCATGTGTATACTGTAGCTCATCTGTGTGTGTATACACATGACCTCCCACACTGTTTCCAATGCTGTTGGACCTGTGTGCGAGTGGTCTGGGTTAACTGGCTTCTCAATATTCACCACCCTCTTTGTGGAGAATCACTGCACTTCTGCTCACCACTGCCTCATAGGGATTTGAGATCAGAAGATATCAGCTGAATCCCATATGTGCAGCCACGTACTATATCCATATCCACTTTGAGCAGTGGATGCTGGATAGCAATCAGGTTTGGGAACCCTGGCAAATTTTCCCCTAGCTAACCTGGGACACTGAGGCCAATTGTAGCATGCCTGCCACCCCCACCCCCCCAACGGCTCGGAGATCAGCTAACCCAGCACAAACCTGGCATTGAAGCTGGCACCTTCCATGCATGTGTGCCTTAGTTATGCACTAGTGAAATTCACTGCAGAGAGTAGTCCTTGAGCACTCTGATGCAGCAAGTAGGACACAAATATATTGTGCTATCATCTTCATTATTACTATTAGTTGATTTGGACCTTCATGGAGAAAGCACACAGACAGGGAGGAAGCATCCATGTAAAAAGCAGAGATCAACATTGAAAAATTGCAAGGAAAAGATGGAAACCAGCAGTGGAGAACAAAAAAAATTAAAATAAATGCTTATGTGAGAGTAGGAGCGTGGCATAAATAATGTGGGATCCAGCCAATCAAGAGGTCTCTTTTTCTCAGCTGGAACATAACATTCATTCATTACATATGCAAACTTTTCAGTAAAACAGTTGGCCATTATAAATTTATAATGTACATTAAGTTCCACTACCTTGGACTGACTGTTTTTCTTTGTTAATGATTTGTAATTGCAGCTTCAAGGAACTGAGCTAAATTGTATTTTCACTTATGTATGATAGCACTAGCCATAACACACAGCGTTTATTTGAAGCACCCCATTCTTTCATAATTCACTTATTTCCACATTTGCATGTTGCCCACATACATTTTAACGTAATGCCAAATTGTCCATACTATGTTGCACATTTGACCTCATCATATTTTGTCGACCGTCATGGAACTGGCAGAAGGGGGTATTGTTTAAATCCTATCTTTTTGCATCTTTCACTGCCATGCAGGGAAACATCAGGGCACCATTGAAGGAAAAGAATACTTTCACTGCAATCCTAGTTGTGGTGTATTTGTACGCCCAAACCGGCTCGTCCAGGTCTCCAACACAGTAAAGCGGCGCAGCAGCACATCTCGAGCTCAGGCATCCACAAGTCACAACAAGCGGAAAAGTGTCAGCCTTGCGAGATCACAGGCGACCCCATCCACTAAACTAGAAGGAACAGTGCTTCACCAATCAGGAGATGCAGCATCCTCCAAGAAGCAGAACAACAGGAAGTCCTGGATTAACTGAGCTGCAACATTTGCACTTATTACACATCACTGTAAAGACCTCTTAATGGAGCATTTTATAGATTGTACAGTGCTTTTTTGTTTATATTACCGACTCTGTGATAGAGGATAGAATAAAACCCTTTAATATTTTTTCCTTTTTTAAAAAAAAGTAAATATATCTGCCAGTAACAGATCATAGAAGCACAGTAAAATGTGGCTTGGCTAAGTAAAAGTACCCAAGACTTCAGTTAATAGAGCACCAGCTTCTATATTACAAAGTAACGTTTGAGATGTATTTTAATCAGGAAATAGATATTTTATTAAAAAAAAACTGGGATTCAAATCATGAAGATCTCTAAATTTGTTCTTAATTACCAAAGATCTTGATTAGATTCAGAAGCCTCTTAATTTTTTTTTGCCCTTTGTAAAGTTGTGTTCTAACCTGTAGGCACCTTTTGATGTTTTTATTAACTCGTGCTATGTTTTGGGGGTTACTCTGTATTACGCTGCCTTATTTCTGTGTCTAATAAGCACACTGAAGCAAAACTGATTGTTCTATCCAGTTTTTGTCTTCCAAAGCTTGCCACTGTGCTGACTTGGCTTCACATGGGTGTACATTCAACTGTCATGTTGGACCCATTGCCTGAGGCTTTGTACGTTACAAGTCTAAACACAAATATTCTGATTTGCCTGTTAGGCAGTTTAGTGCTTAAACAGTATTACTGCAGAAATGCAGGGAGCAGACTGGAGATTTTTTTTTAGTGGTTTACGAGAGTATGTATGCATGCACTTGCTGAAGAAAGCAAAGTAATGGTACATTTTGCAACAATATTGTGTATATAATGAAAGATCTCATTGGATGATTTGGTTTAAATAATTTATACACGAGATTATATATAATGACTAAAGGGTTTTCTGCATTCTATGCAGTAAAGGAAAGGTGTAATCTGATGGACTAAAGACTGTTTCAAAAAGCCATCCAGTGTACATAGAGTTGTGCAAAATTGTGGGTACTTAAGAGTCAGTTTGTTTGAAAAGAAATGTGACGAACAGCCGACTGTTAATTTTAATAATGAAAAAACTTGGGACTTGCTCAAGAGCTGCTGTTCTGAATTAGTTTTGTGTATATATTTTCCTCTCATAGTGTTTTTTGTATTACTATGTACAGAGTTGTAATTTATATTTTATTTCAGCAATACTGTATTTAATTGGTACAGGATTTCAGTGTTTTAGAATACATACTGTACTTCAGCCTGGAACCATCCCTCAGCTGTGTGGATTTTGTTTGTATGTTAGTGTTTTGACATGTAGAAATCCCACCAAGTTTCTGCCTTTTTCTTAAAATGCCTGGGGATCCAGTAGAATGGTTCTATACAATTAGTGTCAGGTTTACAGTAATATAAAGTAGGGATCCAATTAGAGGACTGTAATGCTGCACATCTTGTGTCACTGTTAATTGGTTTCTGCTTTAAAATTATGAAAGATGAGCAGTATTACTGCAGTCAAAATGGCAGTTTGCATTGAGGTTAAGTCAGCTGGAAGAGACAGAGTCTCCCATCTCTACAACTACAATCCATGCTAGTTCAGCTTTTTAAACCTAGTGTGGTCCATTAGCCTGCCACTAACGCTCTAATGTTGGAAATGTACTAACTTCAGCCTTGGGTATAAATTCTCCCAGGATGGCTGTCTTGAGTCTTCCGAAGCTACCCAGCTGAGTTTTAAGACAAATTGAAACCCAGTCTCATCAGTTTCCCAATACTGACCTGGAAAGTAGCTGTGCACTTTGCCAGTATACTATACAGGATCAAACACCCATGGGGATCAAATGCCTTCCTCCATACCATCAAGGAATAAACGATTAACAAATTATACAGTGTAGCTACAACAGATGGCCAATGGTGTGCCTCCTGTCTTCATTGCTGGATATGCACAGGGTAGCATCCACAAGGAGTAAGGCACCTTGTCCTTTTGTCTAAATGTGCTACATTCTTTTGTCCAAACCTCAGTATCAAAATGGGCAAAATTCAGGTACTCATGAAATAAAACAAAATAGCTCATGACTTTTGAATTGTGTCCCTAAGTAAATTTATATTTATACAGCATATAAAAAAGGTACATCTGCATGCACTTCATCATGTAAGCATCACACTGCCATTAGTTAATTGTGTGTAATTTAAATTGTTCTAATCAAATCTCTAAAAAAATGAACAGAGAAGCTCTTTGGGAAAGGAAAACACCACAGCCAAACTGCCTGCACCCTTTAGCTGAGCTTTCCAAGCCAGGGTCTTGAGCAGCAGCCTGAATAGCAATTAACCTGTTAATTAATTTAATTATTGTTTAATTATCAATTAGACTTTGTAACCTTAAAAAGACATAGCTTTACCTGCAGCAGAGTAATACTGTATTACATGGTATAATGCTTCTCTACTTATAAACATAATATCTGAATTACCCTAAGTAACATCTCAAGAGATTACCGATCTATAATTAAAAATCGTGTGTGTTCTTCCTGTTTACAAAGCCTTACTTCCTGTTGCATTTTTGTTATTTATCAGCTTTTCGCATTGTAAATTCCTGTCTACATAATGCAAACTTCCTGTGTAAACTTGTTGCCACGTAATTACACGCCCTCACCAATGATGGTGCTGTAGTGCCTCAGTATGTCTTCTCCCAGCTCCTCATACTCTGCCTGTACGGCAGAGAAATGCCTATGCTCCAACCAACCCTTCTCTGCTTCCCAAATTACCTTAAGTTATGCTATTTAACAATGAATAATAATCAAACTATATTTTCAAAATGGGGTCTGAATTATGTCTGCACGTCCTGGATCAGTTATCCCCTGGCCTGTAACCTTGCTTCACTTGAAGATTACACTTAGTCTTGAGTTCCTGTGTGCAATATTACATGAGATCAACTAGTAATATGACAAGTTTTGTGTTGAGTGCATATCCTTTCACACTTCAAAGTGTCACTTTTTGTTTTACATATACAAAAAAAAAAATCATTTTTTTAAAAAGCCAGTCATTGACATGCAGCCTAAAATTTACAATTGCTCTGTGAATGACCTTAACAGTTTACAACCAACTACAATTACCTGGATTTGCCAATTAAGAGCAGTGGCCTTAAAAGGACAGGCCAAGTTAGCAGCAAATATCACAATTGCACACCAAAAGCCCAAAGTACCCATCAGCAACACTATGGGGAATCTGCTAAATATATTTAAAATTCTTTAAATAATGGTTCTGGTGGGCAGGGAAGAATCTGGACCACTCATTTAAATATAGTACTCCATATTCATTCAAACAAAGACCAGAATGCACCCATGAAAATAATTGGGGCCATTGCCCTTCAAGCCATTTTATCTGGAACACTGTGAATGCTCATTTCTCTTCCTACACACTACTGTCCATGAACTATATTAAAAGTACAATCATCTTTAGTTCTTTTTAGCATGTTAGAGGGGTGGATGTAGTCCACTCCTAATAATTCAAGTTTCTTTTTGTGCCTAAAAAAAATTGTATTATCCCATAATTTGAATTGAGGAATGTAAATAGCATTGGAAAGTGTGAATTTATTGCTGAAAATTTAAGTTCTGAAATTCAATTTATTAAGTGAACTAAACTGTAAAGACCAGTAAGAAATTATGTTTTTAGTGGACTAAATAGCCTTTTCAGATATTAGCAATTGTGTGCAATGAGTAACAAAATTTAACTACCAACATTTTTAATCTATGAAATTATGTCGTAAGATCCTTCTGGATATAACACAAAACAAGATTTTAAGAGGGCATCTATAGGAAAATCAACTCAGGAACCCAATCTACTGTGGGACCCAAAGGGAGGAATTTGGTGTGTCTAAGATAATTTCAGTCAAAATATTGAACTACAGCTAGAGGTAAATAGCTATTCTATTTAAAAATAAAGACTTGCATTTATATAGCACTATTTATGACCTCAGGTTGTCCCAAAGCATTTTACAGCCAATTAAGTACTTTTGAAGTGTAGTCACGGTTGTAATGTAGGAAATGTGGCATATTCCACATACCACAGATAGCTTTCCTACAATGCAGTACTGAAGGGAGAAAGGGTCTGCTGTTTAGGAGCCAAGGCTGAGTCTTGTACAGCTGTTGTAGATTGTGTATCTGTATTTGCAGCCAAACCCGAACAGTTATCTACGTTGAAGCGTTACTTCATGTGACTACCTTCCAGATCTCTTGTAAAGCAAAATGTTAGAAGTGAGCCCAAGCAGTGGATGCTGCTTCCATAGAAATGCAGAAGCGAGAGGAGAGGAAGAACTTTTCATGTCTGTACACTCATCTGATTGTAATGCAAGAAGCATCCTATTTAACCTCAGGGTCGGATTTTGCTGTAAAAATAACGGTGAGGCTAACAGTGCTGACCGTTCTTTATATGCAAATTGGAAAGCAACTTCCGGCGTGCGCCCATGCGCAGTTAAATGCGGAAATCCGCAAGTTGCTCTCCGAGATGATACGCTCCTCCAAAAGCTGCTCAAAAATGGCATCTTTGTCTGGCTTCCCAGCATAAAGTTCCTGCACTGACGTCGCAGATATGGACTAAACTCACCAAAAAAAGTTAAGCCAAGTCATTTCATGTCTAAGCACCATTTTAACGGCATGGTAAGTCTTAATTACTGCCAAACAATCACTCTAGCACTGAAAATTAACTTTTACAAGTGTGGAGTCTCATTCCTTCAGACTTCAATTATCGTTGCATTTAAACTTTTAAAAACTTTTTCTCTCCCTTTTTATCTGTCTCTTAATTCAATTTTTTTCCCTCTTTATTTCGCTTTCTGTACCTGATTTGACATTGAATTCACTATTCTAACTTACACTTCCTGATTCTAACACTGCGCTGTTACTTACGATTCTTCAATCTGAATGATTAAGGAGAGACACAGTTGCTTGCCCTATTCACACAGGTCCCAGATGCCCTGTAGAGGGCACCGTGCTGAATGGCTGTCCCTTTGACAGTAACTTGCCGTGCAAAAGCTCATAGAAAGTGTATGGGCAAGTTCAAGTCCAAGCCTTTTGTTTGCCGCAAAATCTGGCCCAATATGTTTTATTTCCTTAGGATGCAAACTGCTGAAAGAATTTTTCTTTGCTCACATATTCTTCGTAGATAATGATACAAAAACTTTCTGGCATCTGTGTGATGGAATCTGCATGTGTAGCAGGGACTGAGATTTCCTAAATTTAGAAATTAGCAAAACAGCTTGTGTAACAATTCAAAATTCATTTGAGAACTGTTCTCTGTCTACCTGGTGAAATGAGATTAATGAGTGGATGATCCGTGGACACAAATTATATTTCCTCTTAGTTGAAATGTATTCCAATTTGGCAACTGTCTGTGTGTGGAACATACTAATTGTAGCTGAACACTCAAGTTTTCAGATTTAGAGTCCGTTCTTCAGATATGGAATTAAGAGGTGGCGTAGTTTCCCAGGTTGTAACTTTGAATCTGGATATCAGAATGTTTTCTGCCAATGAGCCCCCTTCTGAAGAGAGCCAATATGCTTTCTCCATGCTCCCTGATGTAACTGGGTACTTGATTATTTAGAAGGATTTTGAAATACCCCACAAGAAATAGGGTCCTTGTCCATATAATGCCAACTTTCAAACTGTATTTTTGCTTATGGATAGCCTGATTCAGAGCTTCTTTGAAGCCAGACTGTTGCCTATCAGGTGCCGTGGTGCTTGCACGCTCAAATTGACCATCTCAATAAGAATGTCAAATTCAAATTGAAAGTGCCAAAGTATCAGTAAATTGCTTTTTATGAGAAAAGAGAACTCTTAACAGCTACAGTTTTAATGTCCACTCTTCAGGGACAATTAATCTGTGCCTTGTTTTTCTTTTGTAAGATTCTCACCTACCAAGAATAAGACATCCTGTTTTATGACCAGGTCCTGAAGCAAAATGTCTTGAATTGAATGTTGAATTCATAATAATTTAATTCATCTTCTTACCCTCACTTCCAAAAGATATGTTGATCACCTCCCAGTCAAGGTGCTGAATCAGACTGCTGAGAAGGCATGCCATACTGTTTTGGGTCCCTGTCAAGTGCAAAACTATTGAACACCATCTTCCTATAACAATTTCAAAGCTCTCGAATTGTCATTGAAGAAAAAGTTGATAATACCATTCCCTTCTCCCTCTTTATCTACTTCAACAATATTCTCTCCCCATGGGAGTCTTGGATCTGAAGTAGTAGTATAAGGGACAGCCACATTGCTCTCAATTCTAGTCTGTGGGTGTGATACAGAGCTTTTTATAGGCCCACATGCCTTGTGTTTATTGGGTGTGTTTATCAAAAAGTGGGAGCTAATCATTGCAACTAGCAAAAAGGATGGTGGCTATTTTCATTAGATGCCTGCCAAGCAGTTGATCTTTATCACCCTAAGACTTCTCCTGAGCCAGAATATATATTTACCTTCTGAAAAGTGTAACTGTATCTGGAAGAAGAGTTTAATTGAAAGGATATCACAAAAGGTCTGCCCTCTGGGACTATAGTTGTGGTGTATTAACCACAATTGTTAGCTGCAATTCATTGCCTTGACCTGAAGAATTACAGCTATTCCTTAATGCACAGAAACTATCATGTAGCTTAGATACTAGAGTTGAGATGGTCCAGAATATGGAATTTCTCAAGGATGATCAAAGTTGCATTTATTGGGTAAATGGGTGGCATTTTCACTTCATTTAAATCCAGATTATGTTCTTGCTGGCTCTGAAAACTTGCTTTTTTAGACTCTGGTTTTGGAACAAGTGCTAGTGAGTTGGCTCAACTGAAACCAAAATCTCAACTAGATCTCAGAAAACCTTGAGTTCAGGATTAGTTGCTAAATTTAGAACACTTACTCTTCTGAGCAGATGTTGGATTTTGGAGAATTAGAACTCAAATGCTCCTTTCTTTCAACATACTAAATGGGGCCTAGGAAGCCAACCTGGGTTAAGATGCATTCTGGCTGGAGAACAGCCTCCAGCTCCTTCCGAATTTTTTCCCTACCACCAGCTGGTCATCTGAATGGTGATAGGAATTTGGTGGAGATCCAAGGAGCAGAGGTGCGTCCGAAAGAAACCCTTTTCTGGTATATGGTGTCTACAACGTGGAACCTGAGTAATTTGCTGCAACTTTCTAATGGTTATGTGAAAGTTACTTCAGGTCTACAACTCAGGGTCTTCACTTATGAAAATCAGTCCCCTTGGAAGGTGATGGAAAAGTTCCCACTACAAAAAGACCAGATGAAAAGCTAAAGCTGAATGTGTCACATGTGGGGGTAATTTAGTGATATCTATGCTAATAAAATGTCCCATAATCTGGGAAGTGGACATCTTTTTGTAGTTCTGCCTGTTGCTTTGTTTGGTGGTTTGAAGGGGTTATTATGTCTGGCAATATAAAACTGACATTTGAATTTTCAACAGACTAACCAGGTCATCACTTCCCTAAAGGTAACATCAACGGGCACTCCCCCACATCCAGCCCTCCAATCCCAGTTCAGAGAGGCACTCTACCCCCTCCGGATCCAGCTCACAGATATACTGTAACCCCTAATATTTCACAAAACACTCTCCTCCATACTTCGACCACTCTCCCTCAATTCAACCTGGCACCATTCTCCCCTCCAACCCAGTTCAAGCTCGCACTATTCTTCCTAAAGCCCCTGTTCTTGCTTGTACTCGTCTTCCCCCCACCCCCCAAGTAAGCATTGGCACTCTTCCTTCCCACTTCCTATCTGTTAATACTGCATTTTCCTTCCTCTTCCATCCCAAAGTGCCAATGCCAGCTTCAACCATTCCCTCTTTCCTTCACTGTCATAGATTTAGTTCACAGAAATATAAACTTGATATATAACCTGTTTAAAAGGGGTGGGGTGGGGGCACGCGAGGGCATCAGTTTTATATTGCCAGATATGACAACTCCTTTAAACCACCAAACAGTGAATCAGAGGCCAATGTAATTAGGATACATATTTTAATCCCACAGTGTTCAGAAATGTCTCATCATGTTTCATAGCTCCATAATACATGTAGCAGTAATTTTGCAAAATGCACCAATTCAGAAATTACAAGCTGGTCAAAATAGGAGCAGTGGCCATTTTAACTGGCGTCAACATACCATTGTTTCTTCCTGTAATTAACTCTCTGCTGCGTTCATCTGCTGATTTTTTTTTTCTATCCCTTTGTTTTTCCTCTCTATGGCTGTTGCACACTTTTCTCATTAAGACCTTGATGTGTCTAGCAACCACATTGTATGTACCAAGTAATTTGTGAAAATTATTACCTTCTCCTTGCTGTAAGGTCATCACAATGAAGGTTTGTTATGATTTTGAGGCCTCCATTGAATGGCACCTGGCAGTCTGAACTTTGTGACCTCAGATCCCATGACCACCATTGAAACCTAGCGACAACCACAACCCGTCTGTTCCTACGGTCTTGAAATCTGGCAAAGCTGGATGAGTGCCAGGCTAGGTTTCTCAATTAGTGATGAGTGATATTCACTCTAATTTGAAAAAAATGTTGCCTGCTGTAACTGGTAAATGTTAAATTGGTCTTCACGGTGAATTCTGCACCCAAAATATTTAAGTTTCCATGACCACTATTTGGAGTAATGAGTTTTTAAGACCTTGTTCATACATGTCAACCTAGAAAACTAACAAAAGTGATTTGTAAGCCTGTGACGGCTGAAAATGAGGAGTTACACAAGCTTTGTAGCTTATGCTGTTGATATTCACAACCTTTCACTTGCTTTGGAAAAAAAATTACACAAGTACATGAAGGCCTGAGGGGGGAATTCCCACTGTTGGAGGCATTAAACTGCATTACTGGATGGGGGATCCAGGGAATTCTCAGAAAATGTTGAATTTTTACATTAAGAATGATTTATTCTGGTTAATTTAAGCACTTCTAGATTTTACAATTAATATTTTTAATGTTGAAAATTCAAATGTCATTTTTTTTTAAACAGACCAACCCAGGTCACCACTTCCCTAAAGGTTACATCAACGGGTGCTCCCCTACATCCAGCCCTCCAACCCCAGTTCAGAAAGGCACTCTACCCCCTCCAGATCCAGCTCACAGATTATACCGTAACCCCTAATATTTCACAAAACACTCTCCTCCATGCTCATTGGCATACTTCTACCAATCTCCCTCAATTCAACCTGGTACCCTTCTCCCTTCCAACCCTGTTCAAGCCAGCACTATTCTTCCTAAAGCCCCCATTCTTGCTTGTACTCTTTCTCCACCCCCGCCCCCCAAGTTAACATTTGCACTTTTCCTTTCCACTCCCCATTAGATAATACTGCATTTTCCTTTCTCCCCCATCCCAAAGTGCCAATTCCAGCTTCAACCATTCCCTCTTCCCTTCTCTATCGTGATGTGGAGATACACCGCGGTGATGGACTGGGGTGGACAAATGTAAGGAGTCTTACAACACCAGGTTATAGTCCAACAGCTTTATTTAAAATCACAAGCCTCCGAAAGCTTGTGATTTTAAATAAAGCTGTTGGACTATAACCTGGTGTTGTAAGACTCCTTACACTTCTCTATCATGGATTTAGTTCACAGAAATACAAACTTGATATATAACCTGTTAAAGGGGGGAGGGGGGTGTTTTATATTGCCAGACATGGCAATTCCTTCAAACCACCAAACAGTGAATTAGAGACCAAAGTAATTAAGATAAATATTTTAATCCCACTGTGTCTCATCATATTTCATAGCTCCATATACATGTAGCAACAATTTTGCAAAATGCACCAATTTAGAAATTACAAGCTGGTCAAAATAGGAGCAGTGGCCATTTTAACTGGCGTCAATATACCATCGTTTCTTCCTGTAACACTGTGCTTCGTTCATCTGCTCTAATTTTTTATATCCCTTTCTCTCTCGGTGGTTGTTGCACACTTTTCTCATTAAGACCTTGGTGTGTCTACCATCCACATTGTTTCCCAGTCTTTCTGTAAGTTACCCTTCTGTCTTCAGCACACCTTCCAATTGATCTGTGTGGCTCTTTGACATATTGCTTCATTGATTTGTTCAGTTTTGATCTCCTACCCTTTTAAAGCCCAGGCTATGCAGCAAGATTTTAAAGAGTATGGGTGCAGTCAGGCATGAGGGGGAGGGGGGCAGTGTAACTGAGAAAAGCAGATTGACTCATGGAAATGAACAGACTTTAGCCTCAGGGAGTGTAACGGGATCTGGAAACAATCAGGTGGGTTGCAGTACAGGGCTTAGGAGCACTTCGTGATGTGCTCCGCCCTGGTAGCACTTGTGCGGGGGAGTGAAGCTGGGGCTTGGGGCCATGTGAGGGCTGAGGTCTGGCTTGGGAGCATTTGGAGGGTGGGGACTAATAGCACTCTAAGGGAGCTGGGGTGGGGGGGCACACAACAGAATCTATGGCATGCAATCCATTGGGGTATGGGAGTACATGGGGATTTGGGAGTAATGAAGGAGGTAGTATGTTGAAGCAGTGGGCTGGAAAAGGGTGCCAGCAGTACCATGGGTATGGATGGGCTGTTGGAACAGGAAGTGAGAACTGGGGGTAATATTATAAGCTGGATTTCTCATTATATGGTATATGGTCTACAAGATATGGCAATGATTCACACTTTAGTAATTTACTCAAATTTAAATACAATTATAACTTGGTAAATTAAAATTCATAGTTGGGAATATTGATGCAGAGACTATGTGTGAATGACATGTGTGTGTAGCTGGAACTGCTTGGGGGAGGGGTGGGGCACAGGTTTAGCATTGGGACTGTAACAGAGCCAGTGGCAAAAAGGTCAGAGGGACAACAGGAAGGCTTGGGATACCGTCTAAAAGAATGGCACAGACTCACTCAGGGTGAGAGTACTTGGTGAGGAGGAAGCAGCAGATTGAGTGATGGGACTTGATAGGGAACAGATTGGATCAAGGGAGCAAAGAATTTTTTGTTAGATGGATGAGAGTGAACATGCATTTGTTCTGGTGGGTTTGGGTCACATGGTGGTTATTAACAATTTAGATGATGAGATAGAGAGTAAGAAGAAACAGAAAAAGGGGGCATATGACTGATGTCAGGTTGATAATACAAGTGAGAACCAGGCTGAATATAGGAAGTACAGAAGAGAAGTGAAAAAGGAAATAAGAGGGGCAGAGAGTATGAGACAGACTGGCAACTAACATCAAAGGGAATCCAAAAGTCTTCTATCGGCATATAAATAGTAAACGGGTAGTTAGAGGAGGGGAGGGGCCAATCAGGGACCAAAAAGGAGATCCAAGCATGGAGGCAGAAGGCATAGCTGAGATACTAAATGAATACTTTGTCTCTGTCTTTACCAAGGAAGAAGATACTGCCAAACTCACAGTCAAAGAGGAGATAGTTGAGATACTGAAAGGGGCTAAAAATTGATAAAGAGGTGGTACTAGAAAGGCTGGCTGTACTTCAAAGTAGATAAGTCACCCAGTCCGGATGGGATGCATCCTTGGTTGCTGAGGGAAGCAAGGGTGAAAACTGCAGAGGTGCTGGCCATGATCTTTGAATCCTCCTTAGATAGGGGGGTGGTGCCAGAGGACTGGAGAATTGCAAATGTTACACCCTTATTCAAAAAAGGGTGTACAGATAAATCCAGCAACTACAGGCCAGTCAGAGGAAGCTTTTAGAAATGATAATCCGGGACAAAATTAATAGTCATGTGGATTAGTAAAGGAAAGTCAGCACGGATTTGGTAAAGGCAAATAGTGTTTAACTAACTTGATTGAGTTTTTTGATGAGGTAATAGAGGATTGATGTGTATATGGACTTTCAAAAGGCATTTGATAAAGTGCCACATAATAGGCTTGTCAGCAAAACTGAAACCCATGGAATAAAAGGGGCAGTGGCAACATGCATACAAAATTGGCTAAGTGACAGGAAACAGTAGTGGTGAACAGTTGTTTTTCGGACCAAAGGAAGGTATACAGTGGCGTTCCCCAGTGGTTGGTACTAGGACCACTGCTTTTTTTGATTATATTGATGACTTGGGTGTACAGGGCACAATCTCCATTTGCAGATGACACAAAACTTGGAAGTGTAGTAAATAGGAGGATAGTAATACAATTCAAGAGGACATAGACAGGCTGGTGGAATGGGCAGACACATGAAATTTGATACAAAGTGATACATTTCAGTAGGAAGAATGAGGAGAGGTAATATAAACTAAAGGGTACAATTCTAAAGGGTATGCAGGAATGAGAGGCCAGCATTTATTGCCCATCCCTAATTACCCTTGAGAAGGTGGTGGTGAGCCACCTTCTTGAACCGCTGCAGTCAGTGTGCAAAAAAAAATCTTTTCTGCACCCTTTCTAAGGTCTACTAGAATGGTTCCAGGGATGAGGGACTTCAGTTATGTGGATAGACCAAATTTGGTCAAAGTGTTCAAAATCATGCAGGGTTTAGATAAAGTAAATAAAGAGAAACTGTTCCCCTTGGCAGAAGAGCAGAGAACCAGAGGACACAGACTTAAAGTGATTGGCAAAAGAACTGAAGGCGACACGAGGAAAAATTTTATGCAGCGAGTAGTTATGATCTGTCATACTTCAGATGTCAATGTTTTGTTACAATTACAAAATAACCTTTTAAAAAACACACAACTGCAAATGTATTGAAAAACATCAGGATGGCAACTTTGAATCTCAGTGGAGAATCCAGCTACAGCTGTCAAGGATGCTCAAATCCTCCTTTGAGAGTTTTTGATTGCATCAATTGTATGTAATTTGTTCACTGGCCCAAACCATAGTATTGTGCAAGACAGGGTCACAAACAACTTGATTTACACACAATGGATGATGAGTAGCATTGTGACATGGAAACAATTTTACATACATCAACACTGCACGTAGAGGATACAAGTTTGACTTAACATAATTTAAGTAGGGCAAATAACATTTCAATGTTAGATCAACTGTCAAAAAAAGACCAATTCATAATTATTGTACTGCCTCAATCACAAAGCTCAGAAGTTCAATGATGTTATGTCAAAATAATTTTAGCTTTAGTTTTCTTATATGCAATTTTAGTTTGACTGAATTGTTATAATTACTTAGGAATGCATTTAAAATGTTGGTGGGCTCACCAGATAGCAAAGCACGTTTTCCAAATGTCCTACAAGATCAGGCAGTAAAGAAAAGCAGAACACAGGCTGTAATGCCTAGAGTCAATTAGAAGATACCATCATTGCTTTGCAAATTCAATATGGAGCGGTAGTACTGTATCTCTAATAGTCTATTGTTCTAATACAAATAACCTGTGATATTTTTTCCTCTCCTAAAACAATAGACTGTGATTAGAGGTACAGCACTGCTAATCTGATCAATATAGTCCAAAGCCATTATCAAAAACAAATACACCCAAACAGCTATTCATTTGAAACAGGAAATGTTGGTAACGCTCAGCAAGTCAGGCAACATCTGTGGAGAGAACAGACAAGTTAACATCAGGGTATCGAACCTTCATCAGAACCCAGTAAACTCTTCTATTCTTTCCGCAGTTGTAGCCTGACCTGCTGTGTGTTTCTAGCATTTTCTGTTTTGGTTTCAAATTTCCAGCAGTATATTGCTTTTCAGAGGCATTTGGCTTTGCCAAGCACAGATTAACCATTAGAACTCAATGATCACTACAACTAAAGGCAAAGAAAAAAATATGCTGGAACCACACAGGTCAGTCAGCATCTGTAAAGAAAAAAAGACCTTGCATTTATATAGTGCCTTTCATGATCTCAGAACATCCCAAAGAGCTTTGCAGCTAATTAAGTACTTTATGACATGTAGTTACTGTTGTAATGTTAAATGGGACAGGTAACATTTTGGACAGTGCCCATCAGAACAACCTAACTTATTCTTTTCCCTCGATCACTGCTATTGTGTGTTTCTAATACTTTCTGTTTTAGATTTGAGACACTTTACAGGCATTTCTTTGCTTTTTTTAAAAAAAAAAGCACCAACTTTAAATGATTTTAGTCTAGAAATATATTAAATACATATCATCACAGTTAACAAAACATATAAAGGGTTTTGATAGAGTAAATAAGTAGAAACCATTTCCAGTGCCAGAAGGGTCAGTAACCAGAGGAGTAAGGTTTAATTTAATTGGCGATAGAACCAGAGGTGACAAGAGGAAAAAAGTGTTTATGCAGCACATTATGATCTGGAGTGCACCACCTAAAAGGGTGGTGGAAGCAGATTCAATAGTAACTTTCAAAAGGGAATTGGATAAATATTTAAAAAGGAAAGTTTTTCAGGGCTATGGGGACAGAGCAGGAGAGTGGGACTAATTGGATAGCTCTTTCAAAGAGCCAGCACAGGCACAATGGGCCAAATTGCCTCCTTCTGTGCTGTATCATTCTATGACTCTCACACTGATTTTTCAACCAAATGAATTTATTTTTGTGTGGTTGTTAACTCCCACACCCTAACTACACTGAACAGGGTCACTGATGAACCATCAACAAAGGCTCTTTAGCCACCTAATTACATTCAGTATAGAGAATGAACTGCTCAGTGACACATTAAAGCTGAAAACCCAAGCGTAGCCCCAAAAGCAGTCGCTCGGCCTGCAGTCAAGAGTTGTCCCAGAGCTGACCGATATTGGCTCCCAGTCTGGCAACGCCTCGATTTTTAAAACTATCATCCTGGTTTTCAAATCCCTCTCACGGCTTTGCCCCTCCCGATCTCTGTGACCTCGTGCAGCCCTACAAGCCACCGAGGTCTCTGCGTTCCTCCAGTCGCGGCCTTTCCGCACATTCCTCATTTGTAATCGCTCCACCGCGGGCGGGCGGGCCTTCAGCTGCCCAAGGCCCTAAGCTCTGGAATGCCTTCCCTAAACCTCTCTCCACCTCCTTTAAAACCTACCTCTTTGACCAAGCTTTTGGATACCTGTCTTAATATCTCCTTATGCGGCTCGGTGTCAAAATTTTTTGTCTGATGACGCTCCCGCCAAGCCGTTTTACCAAGTTAAAACGCGCTATACAAATACAAACTTTTCAGAGCGGTCGTCAGTGAATTTATGCCGTTAGTCCGGGGGGGAGGGGGAGGGGGAGGGGGGGGAAGAGACGACAACCGGCGCATGCGCCGCTCGTCCTTCTCCTCCCTTGACGCTTCGCGGGGCCGTTTGTCAGGACCAGCCAATGGGTGCGGCGGGTTGCAAGATGACGCAGGACGGGTTGCTCTTGCGCGCACTTGGTGCGTGGAAGGAGGAGGAGGGTGGTGGAAAAAAAAACCCCTGAAGGTGGAAGGCGCTTGCGCGCAGTCAGCGAGCCGCGCCTGAGCCTGAGCGGCGACATGTGAAGTGCGTGTTGAGTGAGGAGGTGGTGGTGGTGGAGGTCGAGTGTGACGTTGGAGCGTGGAACCCCCCCCCCCTCCCTCCCTCCCTTCCAGGATACGGCTGCTAGGAGATCGCGAGCGCAGAGTTAGCTGGACAGATTCAGACATGGCGGCGGCGGCGACAGGAGGAGGAGGTGGTGGTAAAATCCGAAACAAGAGGCACCACATCATCAGCAAGCCGTACGCGAAGAACCAGGTAATATTTTTTTTTTTTTTACACACACACACGCACACACTATAAATACAACCGGCCGTATCGATTAATAAAGCGGCAGGAGAGAGGTGGCGCGACGGCCGCTTTCGGCTGAGGCGGTGTGCGCGAGCCCCGCGCGGCCTTGTGCTGGTTTCGACGGCCTCAGCGTGGAGTCGGTGTGTCAGGCGGCCCCCCCCCCCCCCCCACCGGTGAAAGCAGGCCGGAGGCTGCGGGGGAAGGGGGAAGATGTAAGCCGGAGAAGCGCTGATGTTAATGCCTGCTGGATCCTTCCCCCCCCCCCCCCCCCCATGGGGTTTATTTCATTGTGTTTACTTATTATAAATGCTGTTAGTGCGCTTCCCGTCGGCTGCTGCTCGCTTCCGGTGGCCCGGGCTGCGTTACGATCGCTGGCGGTGAGTGGCTTTCTCTCTCTCTTCCCCCCCCCCCCCCTCTCTCTGGCTCTGTCTACGACCCTGATCTTGTCCCCCTCTCCGCGATTTCCCGGCCCTGTTTTGACCCTCTGGGTGCAAGGCCCTCGGTTAGTCCCCGTCTTTCAGTCCTTGCAGCGTGCCGCCATGGAAGGTTTTGGCGCGGAGCTGATCGATCCGTTCTTTTATAGCGGACCGTTCACGGCGTTTCCCATTTACTGATTTTTTTTTCGTTATAAAGTTTATGTTTTATGGCGCCACGATTTTTGTCTGTCTTCTCGTGTTTAAATTTTAACCGATGTTCCCTCCTCTTATGCTCGGGGGCTCCAGCAGCGTCTTGACATGCGGACTTGACGCACTGGACTGAGTGCCAATGGATGTCTTTTTAAATTGAAATTTTTACAGTACATAAATCAACCAATTGAGCATTTTCATTTCTGGATTTTGGCCAATATGTTTATTGTGGAATTTGTATTTCGGTAAACTGGTTTTAAAATATTTACAATAATTGTAAAGTCTGCATGACTGATTTTTTAAAAAATTATTTTTGATTGCGTTATATATCTTCTCTCCCGCCCAAAAAAACCTTGGCATTGAAAATCTATTACATGTCTGGTATTAGAGGTGCTCAGAAATTGATTTGCATAAACCTTTTTTATCGAGTTATTTCTGAATGGAACAGTTGAACAGGATAGTTTCTCATGTCTGTTATTGTGAAAGGTGGCCTTGGATTGCTTATAAAAGTGAAAGAGGTACATAACAGTAGTAGGCTTTATTATATGCTTCTGTTAGTCTAAAGTAAATAGCCCAGAACCTTTCTGGACTCAGATGTTACAACCACACTGACATATTTTGGGAGTCTGAAAAGAATTTCATTTTGTCTGATTTAACAGATAAATGTACAATAACATAAACAGAAAATGCTGGAGAAGCTCAGCAAGGCAGGCAGCATCTGTGGAGAAAGAGAGTTAACATTTCAGGTCAAAGACCTTTTGTCAGAACAAGTGTACACATTGCTTTTATGCATGTAACAGGTCTGCATGTGCTACACCTATAAGATACGTAGCTATGTCCAACTTTGAGGATTGTGTTTACTCTTGCTATATACACTGTCTACACAGTTAGGCCTCAACTTGTTCATTACCTTCTATTATAGGCCCCCACCACCCCTATCTGTTGTTGTCATCCACTTTTTTTTCCCCTTGTGTTTCTTATTCTTGGCAGACCAACCCATTGACTGTTTTCACTGTACGTTGCAAATTCTATTTGCACGTAGAGGCTTACAGCTCTTAAAACTGCACTTGCAAGACCATAAGAAGTAGGAGTAGGCCATACAGCTCCTTGAGGGGTAGAGAATTCCAAAGATTCACAACCCCCTGAGTGAAGAAATTCCTCCTCATCTCAATCCTAAATGGCTGACACCTTATCCTGAGACTATGCCCCCTGGTTCTAGACTCTCCATCCAGGAGAAACAGCCTCTCAGCATCTACCCTGTCAAGCCCTCTCAGAATCTTATATGTTTCAATGGGATCACCCCTCATTCTTCTATACTCTTCTTCAGAGTATAGGCCCATTCTACTCAATTTCACCTCACAGGACAACCCTCTCATCCCAGGAATCAATTTAGTGAACCTTCATTGCATCTGCTCTAAGGCAAGTATATTCTTCCTTTAGGTAAGGAGACCAAAACCGTACACAGTACTCCAGGTGTGGTCTCACCAAAGCGCTGTAAAATTGCAGCAAGATTTCCTTTCTCTTGTATTCCCAACACCCTTGCAACAAAAGCCTACATACCTTTGCCTTCCTAATTGCCTGCTGTACCTGCATGTTAACATTCTGTGTTTCGTGTACAAGGACACCCAAATCTCTCTGAACACCAACGTTTAATAGTTTCTCACCATTTAAAAAATATTCTGTTTTTCTATTCTTCCTACCAAAATTAATAACCTCACCATTCCCCACGTTATACTCCATCTGCCACCTTCTTGCCCACTCACTTAACCTGTCTATATCCCTTTGCAGACTCTTTGTGTCCTCCTCACAGCTTGCTTTCCCACCTAGCTTTGTATCATCAGCAAACTTCGATACAGTACACTCGGTCCCTTCATCTAAGTCATTAATATAGAATGTAAATAGCTGAGGGCCAAGCACCGATCTTTGCGGTACCCCACTAGTTATAGCCCGCCCACCTGAAAATGACCCGTTTATTCCTACTGTTTTCTGTCCCTTAACCAATCCTCTGTCCATGCTAATATATTACCCCCAACCCCATGAGCCCTTATCTTGTGTAATAACCTTTTGTGTGGCGCCTTTTGAAAATCCAAATATACTACATTCACTGGTTCCCTTTTATCTATCCTGCTAGTTACATCCTCAAGAAACTCCAGTAGATTTGCCAAACACGATTTCCCTTTCATAAAAGCATGTCGACTCGGCCTAATCATATTATGGTTTTCTAAGTGCCATGTTACTACGTCCTTAATAATGGATTCCAACATTTTCCCGATTACTGATGTCAGGCTAACTGGCCTGTAGTTCCCTGTTTTCACTCACCCTCCGTTGTTGAATAGCGGGGTAAATATGCTACCTTCCAATCCACTGGGACCATTCTAGAAACTAGGGAATTTTGGAAGATCATAACCAATGCATCCAATATGTCTGCAGCCACCTCTTTTAGAACCCTAGGATGTGGGCCATCAGGTCCAGGGGATTTGTCGGCTTTTAATCCCGTTAATTTCAGCAGTACTTTTTCTTTACTAATATTAATTACTTTAAGTTCCTCACGCTTGTTAGACCCTTGGTTCCCCACTCTTTCTAGTATGTTTTCTGTTTCCTCTACTGTGAAGACAGATACAAAATATTTGTTTAACATCTCTGCCATTTCCTTATTGTTGTAAAATTGTTTACAATTTCCTTATTCCCCATTACAATTTCTCCTGTCTCAGCCTCTTTGGGACCTACGTTTACTTTTGCTGCTACTCTTCCTTTTTACATATGTGTAGAAGCTCTTACAGTCTGTTTTTATCTTTCTTGCTAGTTTGCTCTCATTCTATTTTCTCCCTCTTTATCAATATTTTTGTCATCTGTTGCTGGTTTCTAAAACACTCTGAATCCTCAAGCTTACTACTCTTCTTGGCAACATTATAGGCCTCTTCTTTTAATCTAATACTATCCTTAACTTCTTTAGTTAGCCACGGATGGATCACTTTTCGCTTGGAGTTTTTATTCCTCGTGGAATGTATATTTGTTGAGATTTATGAAATATTTCTTTGAATGTTTGCCATTGATTATCTACCGTCATATCTTTTAATCTAATTTCCCGATCAACCTTAGCCAACTCGCCCCTCGTACTTATGTAATTGGCTCTGTTTACATTTAAGACTAGTTTCGGATTTAAGTATGTCACTCTTGAACTCAGTGTGAAATTCTAACCTACTATGATAATTTCCCCCCAGAAGATCCTTTACTATGAGATTACTAATTATTTTCTATGTCTCAAAGAAACATAGAAAATAGGAGCAAGAGTAGGCCATTCGGCCTTTCGGGCCTGCTCCTCATGGCTGATCGTCTAACTCAGTACCCTGTTCCCGCTTTTTCCCCATATACCTTGATCCCTCTAGCATTTAGAAATATATCTATCTCCTTCTTGAATACATCGAATGACTTGGCCTCCACTGCCTTCTGTGGTAGAGAATTCCACAGGTTCACCATCCTCTGAGTGAAGAAATTTCTTCTCATCTCTGTTCTAAATGGCATACCCCGTATCCTGATACTGTGACCCCTGGTTCTGGACTCCCCAGCCATAGGGAACGTCATCCCTGCATCTAGTTTGTCTAGTCCTGTTAGAATTTTATATGTTTCGATGAGATCAACCCTCATTCTTCTAAACTCTAGTGAATATAGGCCTAGTCGACCCAATCTCTCCTCATACATCAGTGCTGCCATCCCAGGAATCAATCTCTTTACACAAGACAGTATCTAAAATAGCCACTTCCCTGATTGGTTCCACAACATATTGCTCTAGGAAACCGTCTCGAATGCATTCTATGAACTTGTCCTCCAAACTACTTTTGCCAATTTGATTTGCCCAGTCTGTATGAAGATTAAAGACCCTCATGATTATTGCATTAACTTTGTTACAAGCTCCTCTTATTTCATGATTAATACTCTGTTCAACAGTATAATTACTGTTAGGGTGCCTATGAACTATCCCATCAGTGTTTTTTGGCCTCTTGTTATTTCTTATCTCCACCCATACTGATTCTACTTCCTGATCTTTCTCGCCAAGATCCTTTCTTACTACTGTCTTTATGTCATCCTTTATTATCAGGGCTAACCCCCCCCGCCGCCTTCATTTTGTCTGTCTTTTCGAAAAGTCGAGTACCCTGGACTATTTAGTTCCCAACTTGGTCACCTTGCAGCCATGTCTCAGTAATGGCTACTAGATCAAACCCATTTATCTCTCTTTGTGCCATTAATTCATCTATCTTGTTACAAATGATTTGTGCATTCAGGTAAAGAGCGTTTAATTTTAACTTTTTACTATTTTCCCCTGATTTGACCTTGTTCACTGATGCACTATTACCGTTTAACTCACTGTCCCTTCCTGACACAGTTTGTTTATCTTTACTCAAAACGCTCCACTGCTCTATGGCTTTGACTTTTTTTCTTTAGATTTATAAATTTACCCTTACCTGGACCCTGCCCCCCTCCTCCCCTTAGCTTAAAGCCCTATCTACAGCCCTAGTTATTCGACTCACCAGGACACTGATCCCAGCCCGGTTTAAGTGGAGCCCATCCCAACAGAATAGCTCCCTCTTTCCCCAGTACTGGTGCCAGTGCGCCATGAATCGAAACCACAGTCTCCCACACCATTCTTTGAGCCGTGCATTTAACTGTTTGATCTGTTTGACCCTATGCCAATTTGCGCATGGCTCAGATAGTAATCCAGAGATTATTACCTTTTGAGTTTCTGCTCCTCAAACTCCCTTAGCAGAACCTCATTCCTAGTTCTACCTATGTCGTTAGTTCCTATGTGGACCACAGCCACTGGATCCTCCCCCTCATGCTACAAGTTCTTCTCCAGCCACGAGGAGATGTCCTTAACCCTGGCACCGGGCAGGCCGCACAGGCTTCGGGACTCCCAGACGTGGCTGGAGAGAACAGTTTCTATCCTCCTGACTGTACTATCCCCTACCACTACCACATCCCATTTTACTCCCCCCACTTGACTGGCCTTCTGTACCATGATGCTGTAGTCTCCCTGCAGTCTTTGTTCTCATCCACACAGGTAGCAAGTACTTCGTACCCGTTGGACAAGGTCAAAGGCTGAGGCTCCTCCATCACTGCATCCTGGGTCCTCATACCTGCCTGACTTGCAGTCACACCCTTCTGTCCCTGACCACTGACCAAATCTAAACTACTACCTAACCTAAGGAGTGTGACTGCCTCCTGGATCAGTGCCCAGATAAATCTTCCCCCTCCCTGATGCATCACAATGTCTGCAGCTCTGACTCCAGCTCAACAACTCTGAGCCGAAGTTCCTAGAGTTGCAGACACTTACCGCAGATGTGGTTGCTCAGGATCTCGCTGGTCTCCACCAAATCCCGAATGCTGCAGTTACGGCACACCACCTGCCCTGCCATCCCTTTCTAACCTTATTTTATATATTTAATTAATTGACTTTGTATATTTTTGGTATTTTTTAAAACTAATTAATTTATTTACTTTAAACTAGTTTCCCGCTCTTTTTAACTGTTTAGTTTTAGGGCTTTTTAACTAACAGTAACAGACTAACCACTAAAAACATTAACCACCACTAAAAACACCAACCACTAAACACAATGACCACTAAAAACATTTACCAATAAACTAAATACTTGCACTGACTTACCCTCGGCATTCGTCTGTGATGTCAGTTTTTGCCTTTTCTTGATTTTTAAAAAATTCATACATAGGATGTAGGTGTCGCTGGCAAGGCCAGTATTTATTGCCCATCCCCAAATGCCCTTGAGAAGGTTGTGGTGAGCCACCTTCTTGACAACTGAGTGGCTTGCTAGGCCATTTCAGAGGGCAGTTAGGAATCAACCATATTGCTGTGGGTCTGGAGGCACATATAGGCCAGACCGGGTAAGGACGACAGGTTTCCTTCTCTAAAGGACATTAAGTGAACCCAGATGGGTTTTTACGACAATTCGGTAGTTTCGTGGGTCACCATTAGTGATACTAGCTTTTATTTAATTTCCAGATTTTTTAAACTGAATTTAAATTCCCAGCTGCCGGGATTTGAACTCACATCTCCGGATTATTAGTCCAGGCCTCTGGATTACTAGTCCAGTAACATAATCACTATGCTCCCGTACCCTTTGATTTCACCGCTCAGGTCCACTCTCGCCGCTCCTCTTATTGGCCCCTCGGGTCCGCTCTCGCTGCTCCTCTTCTTGGCCCCTCGGGTCCGCTCTCGCCGCTCCTCTTCTTGGCCCCTCGGGTCCGCTCTCGCCGCTCCTCTTCTTGGCCCCTCGGGTCCGCTCTCGCCGCTCCTCTTATTGGCCCCTCGGGTCCGCTCTCGCCGCTCCTCTTATTGGCCCCTCGGGTCCGCTCTCGCCGCTCCTCTTATTGGCCCCTCGGGTCCGCTCTCGCCGCTCCTCTTATTGGCCCCTCGGGTCCGCTCTCGCCGCTCCTCTTATTGGCCCCTCGGGTCCGCTCTCGCCGCTCCTCTTCTTGGCCCCTCGGGTCCGCTCTCGCCGCTCCTCTTATTGGCCCCTCGGGTCCGCTCTCGCCGCTCCTCTTATTGGCCCCTCGGGTCCGCTCTCGCCGCTCCTCTTATTGGCCCCTCGGGTCCGCTCTCGCCGCTCCTCTTATTGGCCCCTCGGGTCCGCTCTCGCCGCTCCTCTTATTGGCCCCTCGGGTCCGCTCTCGCCGCTCCTCTTATTGGCCCCTCGGGTCCGCTCTCGCCGCTCCTCTTATTGGCCCCTCGGGTCCGCTCTCGCCGCTCCTCTTATTGGCCCCTCGGGTCCGCTCTCGCCGCTCCTCTTATTGGCCCCTCGGGTCCGCTCTCGCCGCTCCTCTTATTGGCCCCTCGGGTCCGCTCTCGCCGCTCCTCTTATTGGCCCCTCGGGTCCGCTCTCGCCGCTCCTCTTATTGGCCCCTCGGGTCCGCTCTTGCCGCGTCTTTTGGCCCCTCGGGTCCGCTCTCGCCGCTCCTCTCATTGGCCCCTCGGGTCCGCTCTCGCCGCTCCTCTTATTGGCCCCTCGGGTCCGCTCTCGCCGCTCCTCTTATTGGCCCCTCGGGTCCGCTCTCGCCGCTCCTCTTATTGGCCCCTCGGGTCCGCTCTTGCCGCGTCTTTTGGCCCCTCGGGTCCGCTCTCGCCGCTCCTCTCATTGGCCCCTCGGGTCCGCTCTCGCCGCTCCTCTTATTGGCCCCTCGGGTCCGCTCTCGCCGCTCCTCTTATTGGCCCCTCGGGTCCGCTCTCGCCGCTCCTCTTATTGGCCCCTCGGGTCCGCTCTTGCCGCGTCTTTTGGCCCCTCAGGTCCGCTCTTGCCGCGTCTTCTATTGGCCATTTAAGTAATCATACAGCAACAACAACTTGTATTTGTATAACATCGCAAGAGCGTTATCAGGCAAAATTTGACACCGCCACATGGGATATTAGGATAGGCTTGGTAAAAGAGGCAGAGCGGTATATGGAGGGAATTCCAGAGCTTAGGGCTTGGACAGCTGAAGGCACGGCCACCAATGATGGGGCAAAGGAAATCGGAGATGCACGAGGCCAATAAAATTCAAGTCCTAAATGAATGGGGCTACCCTCCACTCTTACCGTCGCGATCGTAGCCAGAGTATCTCCAGCGATGGCTTCTCTTCCCACACCATTACCCCATAGTCCACCGAGGATCTGTTCTTGGCTGCCTCCTCTTACCCAATGTTGCCTTTTGGTGACATCATCCTCAGACATGGGCTCAGCTTCCACTTGTATGATGACAACACGAAGTTCTACCTCCAACGCCTTTCTCAACCACTTCACTGTCTCTGTGTTGTCAAACGGCTTGTCTTGGATGAGCCCCCAACTTCCTTCAGCTAAACGTTGGTAAGACTGAAGCCAACATCTTAGGCCTCCCGTTCAAACTCAAACGCCTAGCATTGATTCCATTCCCTGTCCGCTCTTCCGGACCCTGTCCCGTCCTGGCCTGCCTCATCCTCCACCCTCCGTAAACTTCGGCTCACCCTAAACTGCCGTCCCTATCCAATCCTATACCAATCCCCCTCACCCATTGCTCCTGTCCTTGCTGACCTACATTGGCTCCTGATCTCCCAATGCCTCAAATTTAAAATTCTTATTTGTGTGTTTAAAGAGGTGACTAAAGTAGTAGACAGGGGAATGTCAATGGATGTTATTTATATGGACTTCCAGAAGGCATTTGATAATGTCCCACATAAGAGTGTTAGCTAAGTTAGAAGCCCAAGGAATCGAGGGAAAAGTACGGACTTGATTAGGAAATTGGCTGAGCGAAAGGCGACAGAGAGTAGGGATAATGGGTAAGTATTCACATTGGCAGGATGTGACTAGTGGAGTCCCGCAGGGATCTGTCTTGGGGCCTCAATTATTCACAATATTTATTAACGACTTAGATGAAGGCATAGAAAGTCTCATATCTAAGTTTGCCGATGACACAAAGATTGGTGGCATTGTAAGCAGTGTAGATGAAAACATAAAATTACAAAGTGATATTGATAGATTAGGTGAATGGACAAAACTGTGGCAAATGGAATTCAACGTAGACAAATGTGAGGTCATCCACTTTGGATCAAAAAAGGATAGAACAGGGTACTTTCTAAATAGTAAAAAGTTTAAAACAGTGGATGTCCAAAGGGACCTAGGAGTTCAGGTACATAGATCATTGAAGTGTCATGAACAGGTGCAGAAAATAATCAAGAAGGCTAATGGAATGTTGGCCTTTATATCGAGAGGACTAGAGTACAAGGGGGCAGAAGTTATGCTGCAGCTATACAAAACCCCGGTTAGACCGCACCTGGAGTACTGTGAGCAGTTCTGGGCACCGCACCTTTGGACAGACGTATTGGCCTTGGAGGGAGTGCAGCATAGGTTTACTAGAATGATACCTGGACTTCAAGGATTAAGTTATGAGGAGAGATTACACAAATTGGGGTTGTATCTTCTGGAGTTTAGAAGGTTAAGGAGTGATCTGATTGAAGTTTATAAGATATTAAGGGGAACGGATAGGGTGGATAGAGAGAAACTTATTTCCACTGGTTGGGGATTCTAGGAGTAGAGGGCACAGTCTAAAAATTAGAGCCAGACCCTTCAGGAGCGAGATTAGAAAACATTTCTACACACAAAGGGTGGTAGAAGTTTGGAACTCTCTTCCACAAATGGCAATTGATACTAGCTCAATTGCTAAATTTAAATGTGAGATAGATAGCTTTTTGGCAACCAAAGGTATTAAGGGATATGGGCCAAAGGCAGGTATATGGAGTTGGATCACAGATCAGCCATGATCTTATCAAATGGCAGAGCAGGCACGAGGGGCTGAATGGCCTACTCCTGTTCCTATGTTCCCATTATAGTCTCACTGTTCGTCTCTGTAACCTCCACCAGCCCTGCAACCTCCCTCCCCTACCTGGATTCTCTGTTCCTCTGGACTGGCTTCTTGTGCATATCCACTTCTCTTCACCCCACCATTGGCGGCTGTGTCTTCAGCTGCCTAGGCCCCATGCCCTCCCTGAACATCTCCACCCCCTCTTTTTTAAGACCCTTCTTTAAAAACCATCCTCTTCAACCAAGCTTTTAGTTACTTCCTCCTAATGTCTGCTGCTTTGGCATGGGGTTAATTTTTGCCATATGTTTCTGTGAAGTGCCTTGGAATGTCTTTTTCTACGTTAAAAATGCTGTATAAATTCAAGTTGATTTTCCTGCAGTACAGAAGATATTTTAGTTGAGAAACATGGGTATACTTCACAAGATAGGTACAGATGAGGAAGGCCATTTGGTTCATCTTGGATCATCCCTCCGTAAGAGCTTTCTGGTCTCGCCTTTGTAGCATGCAGTTGCTTAATGTCTTACCTGGAAGTCTAATCCATGTGTTAGTCACTTCCTGACATCAGCCAAAAATTTGGTTTTACTAGTTTGAACCTGCTTGTTCTATTGTCACAATTTAGTTTTGAAGTGATGTTCTGGATTTGTTTTTCTAAATTATTTACTATCTTTTATATACTTCTGTAAGTTCACCTCTTGGTTGCTTCCTGTCAAGGCTGAAGAGCCTCATTTTCTCAGGATGCTCCCAAGTTTGAATGGGGATTAGTTGACACCAAGCTTAGTTTTAAAAGCCCAGAGATTTTCGGACAAAGGAAAGACTGAAAAAGGTACGGAAATCTTTTGGGGAAGTTTGGGGAAATAATGAGTTAAAGTAAGAGATGATGTAATGAGTCTAACATAGGATGCAGGGAGGATGAAAAGCATGTAGGACAACTTACTTGGAGTTCAGGAGAAATGAGAGGAGCACTCTGATCAGCGACCATGTTAATACAGTGTTGTCACTGGGACTTTTGAGCAATGCATTGGCGACTTTTTTTTAAATGAAGGCTATGACCGTGGTGGAGATGTGGTGAGAGACAAAGAACTTTTCATTATAAAGGTAGCTTTAGAGCAGTTGATTCTAACCAATTTTATAATCCTTCTTCAGTGACTTCCACTGAAAACACTATTTGAGAGTGTTGTTTTTAATGTTGGTAAGATGGCCCTTTTTAAACAAGTGCATGAGCACATCAATTAATGATAAAACCACTGACTGAAATTGACACTCTTCTTGAGACCTATCCTATCATGAACAAGAGAAATGTTTACTTACTGACATAAAGATAGGTACAGATGAGGGAGAAAAGTGTTGAATTGTCCTATCGCAAAAGAACAAAACTCATAGTAGTATACATTTGGAACTTTTTAGATGATTAAATGAAATAAATAAAAACTGAACCGTACTACTTCCCCCACAAAACCCATTTTATGAGTCCTATCTGCTTATATTTGTTCAGAGGGTGCAAGAGAGATTTTAAAGCCCACACCTAACCCCAATGTGGGACTTTATGAATAGAAAATTACTAATGTGGATGCTTCACTCTTGGGAAATTTCCACTGGCTTTTTTGTGGGATTCTAGAGTGCTGTTCATTTTTCAATCTTATTTAGGTCTATTTTTTGGACGCTTAAAATACTTTTACCAGGGAGCATTTAATAATAACTGGAGTGCTGAGGATACTCGTCTAGTTAGGCAACCCAACTATTTTTTAAAGTAGCTGTTTAATCTGATGCACATGCAGTAGTATCTGCCTATCTTATGAGTACACTTTCAAAATAACCACCCTTTGTACATCTGTAAAAGTTTCTGTTGGAGAAGAAGTGTCAATGTTGATTTACTCTTGCACCTAACGCAATGTGATTGAGTTTTCAGTCAGGCTGCTCTAGGAATTTGCTTGAAAACCTTGAAACAGTTTTGTCGTTTTGAAAGTATTTATCATGATTTTGAAATAGAAATTGGAGTGCATATCTGTTTAGAATACTGGAGGGATGATCTCTGGACATTGGTGTTGTGGGAGTGGGTGGGGGGGTGGAGGTTGATCAAATTATATTTCCAAGTAATTTTTGAGTATGCAAAACCTAATAATAGAATGATGCAGCACAGAAGGAGGCCCATCGTGCCTGTACTGGCTCTTTGGTAGAGCTATCCAATTAGTGCCATTCCCCAGCTCTTTCCCCAGATTGCACAGAGGCATCGCCAAAAGCTATCACTGCCATGGTGTGGACCAAAAGATATTAACAAGATTATCCTATGATGTATACAAAGGATTTAATGTACTTTATATTAATGATAAATTTGTACATGATACAAAATACAAGTTAACGGACAGCCTGAGATAACTGACTTGGACTGGTTGTGTAACAGAATATCACAGTGATTTTGATTAAGCAAATGACTGAAGAAGAGTAGAGGGCTCTGGATAAATGGTGGTGAGCTGGCCGTGTTGAATCACCATTTCCTGTTTCCATATATTAGGTATAATGGTTAGAGAGAATATCACTGCATATGGGGTTCATTCACTAGCTGTGAAATGTTTGCCATTATATTATTTTTGTTGTACAGGCACCTATTTTGAAGATTTTACTAAATGTCTACAGATGTGACGGTCCGGACAATATTCCTGTTACTTGCTTCTTTTGACTGTTTAATTTTTGTTTTTACTCTCTGGCAACAGGATTTGACGTTCAGAATATATGCCTTTTACAGGTCAATTCACATCCTAAATGAGCCCAGAGGAAATAACATTGGCCTTAGGAAAATAGTTCAGGCCTTTCCAGTGTTTTTATTCAGTAGCAGTTCTTTCTAACCATTATACCTAATATATGGAAACAAGAAATGGTGATTCAACATGGCCAGCTCACGACTATTTATCCAGAGCCCTCTACTCTTCTTCAATCATTTGCTTAATCAAAGTCATCGTGATATTCTGTTACACAAACAGTCCAAGTCAGTTATCTCAGGCTGTCTGTTAATTTGTATTTTGTATCATGTACAAATTTAAAACCCACTCTACTGTTTCAAGTTCCTTGTGTGCAGTATTCAACTGCACTTTGCGGACCTACTTAGATCTAAAGACAACAACCTGAAGTCTTTAGATTTCGAAACCTAGATTTTCTGCTCACACCGTTACACTGGCAGCAGTGCACTTCAATTTTTGTGCACAAATTCAAAGGGCCAAATGGCCTACTCCTGCTCCTATCTCTTATGTCCTTGGTATTCTCCTCCGCCCCCCACCTCCTGCTGCCACATTACCCATGCAGCAAGACCTGGACAACATCCAGGCTTGGGCTGATAAGTGGCAAATAACATTTGTGCCGGACAAGTGCCAGGCAATGACCATCCCCAACAAGAGAGCATCTAACCACCTCCCAATGACATTCATCGTCATTACCATCGCCAAATCCCCCACCATCAACATCCTGGGGTCACCATTGACCAGAAACTTAACTGGACCAGCCATATAAACACTGTGGCTACAAGAGCAGGTCAGAGGCTGGGTATTCTGCGGCAAGTGACTCACATCCTGACTCTCCAAAGCCTTTCCACCATCTACAGTGCACAAGTCAGGAATGTGATGGAATACTCTCCACTTGCCTGGATGAGTGCAGCTCCAACAACACTCAAGAAGCTCGACACCATCCAGGACAAAGCAGCCCGCTTGATTGGCACCCCATCCACCACCCTAAACATTCGTTCCCTTCACCACCGGCGCACTGTGGCTGCAATGTGTACCGTCCACAGGATGCACTGCAGCAACTCGCCAAGGCTTCTTCGACAGCACCTCCCAAACCCGCGACCTCTACCACCTAGAAGGACAAGGGCAGCAGACACATGGGAATAACACCACCTGCACGTTCCCCTCCAAGTCACACACCATCCCGACTTGGAAATATATCGCCGTTCCTTCATTGTCGCTGGGTCAAAATCCTGGAACTCCCTTCCTAACAGCACTGTGGGAGAACCTTCACCACACGGACTGTAGCAGTTCAAGAAGGCTGCTCACCACCACCTTCTCGAGGGCAATTAGGGATAGGCAATAAATGCTGGCCTCGCTAGCGATGCCCACATCCCGTGAACGAATTTAAAAAAAGATGCCAGCAATGCATGAGTGCACCCAGTACTGCTACGGTACAAGTGAGAGAAACTGCATCATATGATGTATTCCCATCATTTGTATGCAATGATAATCCGCCCGATGGCATTTCCATTGGAAAATGCGGGAAGTGACGAGGGTGAACAGGGAGTCTGCAGAGCAGTTCCCAATGAAGCTTCTGCCGCAGTCTGTCCAAGTAGGGCGCTCGCATAGCTCAAGCAAAAAATCTAGGCCAAGGAATCTATTGCTAAAATGAAATAGGGACCAGAAATGTGGGATAACTCAACCCTTTTCTGGCGTTCATTCCCAAATCTTCTGTAATTCTGCTTGCAAATTATTTTTTTCTTGCTTTGTACTAAGTCCAGTCCAACTGTTCTTTAAGTTTATTAATCTAGTTGCCATTTAGAAAACTGGAACCTCTATATTGGCCATACCGATTTATGGTGATCGGCAAAAGAGCCAGAGGCGACATGGGGAAACTTTTTTTTATGCAGCGAGTTCTAATGATCTGGAATGCACTGCCTGAAAGTGTGGTGGAAGTGGATTCAGTGGTAACTTTCCAAAGGAAATTGGACAGATACTTGAAGGGAAAAAATTTACAGAGCTATGGGGAAAAAGCAGGGGAAGGGTCTAATTGTATAGCTCTTTCAAAGAGCTGGCACAGGCACGATGGGCCAAATGCGCTGTACCTACTATAACCGTGTACATTTTCCCCTTCAAGTATTTATCTCGTACCCTTTTGAGAGTTACTATTGAATCTGTTTCCACCACCCTTTCAGGCAGTGCATTCCAGATCATTACAACTTGCTGCGTAAAAAATATTTTTTCTCTTGTCGCCTCTGGTTCTTCTGTCAATCACCTTAAATCTGTGTTCTCTGGTTACCGACCCTTCTGCCACTGGAAACAGTTTCTCCTTATTTACTCTATCAAAACCATTGATGATTTTGAACAACTATCAAAACTCCTCTTAACCTTCTCTGTTCTAAGGAAAACAACCCCAGCTTCTCCAGTCACATCACATAACTGAAGTCCCTCATCCCTGGCACCATTCTAGTAAATCCCTTCCACACCCACTCTAAGGCCATGACATCCTTCCTGAAGTGTGGTGCCCAGAATTGAACACAATACCCCAACTGAGGCCTAACTAGTGTTTTATAAAGGTATAGCATAACTTCCTTGCTTTTGTACTCTTTGCCTCTATTAATAAAGCCAAGGATCCCACATGTTTTTTTTAATAGCCATCTCAACTTGTCCTGCCACCGTCAAAGATTTGTGTACATATACCCCCTGATCTCTCTGTCCCTGCCCCCCACTTTTGAAGTTGTACCATTTAGTTTATACTGCCTCTCTTCATTCTTCCTACCAAAATGTATCACTTCACACTTCTTTGCGTTAAATTTCATCTGCCATGTGTCTGCCCATTTCACTAGTCTATGTCCTCCTGAAGACTGTTACTATTCTTCTCACTGCTTACTACGTTTTCAAGTTTCACGTTGTCTGCAAACTTCGAAATTATACCCTGTGTACCCAAGTCCAAGTCATTAATATATATCAAAGAGCAGTGGTCCTAATACTGACCCCAGGGGAACACTACTGTATACTTCACTCCAGTTTGAAAAAGAGCTGTTCACCACCACTCTCTGCTTTCTGTCCCTTAGCCAATTTAGTTTCCACACTGCCATTGTCCCTTTAATCCCATGAGCTTTAACTTTTGATTGAGTTCTTTGACGAAGTAACGGAGAGATTTGATGAGGTTAGTGCCGTTGATGGACTTTCATAAGGCATTTGACCAAAGTTAGTTGAGCACGATTTGCCTTTAATGAATCTGTGCTGACTTTCATTTATTACCCCATGCTTTTCCAAGTGCCAATTAATTTTGTCCCAGATTATTTTCTCAAAGTTTCCCCACTGACGTTAGGCTGACTGGCCTGTAATTGCTGGGTTTATCCCCCTTCCCTTTTTTGAACAGGGGTGTAACATTTGCAGTCCTCTGGCACCGCCCCCCATATCTAAGGATTGGAAGATTATGGCCAGAGCCTCTGCATTTCCACCCTTGCTTCTCTCAGTAACGTAGGATGCATCTATTTTTATCCTATCCAATATCACTACTGCCTCCTGCTTTACTGCTACATTGGCAGCATCCTCTTTAGCGAAGACAGATGCAAAGTACTCATTTAGATTATGTAAGATTATAGGTAATGAAAAGGATAATGTTATCGAGGAACTCTATGATTAGAGAATGCATGTTGTGAAACCTATTGGCTCGTACTACCAAATGGTTTTATTTTGTGTTAGTTTGAGGTACTAGTTACGGTTTCTACTGATACAGAATGTAGATGATACTTACGTATTTGCTGTAAGATGTTTTCCACAGAACTTAATGCATGTGTCGTAAGGCACTGATAAGTCATACTTTATAGTGATGTTTGGCACAGCAGTGATCTTTTATTTTTGAGGGAGGTTCTATATTTAAGTGCTTATCCAAAAACCAAAATTATAAAGGTTGGGGGGGTATTATTATGTGACATGATTTCTATATTCGTATTTGGAGATTTGATCAACAAATCCAACAGTCGCTGAGTGGAAGCGTAAGCCATAGTAAACTCAGTGTATATTGTAGATTATTCACCTTTTTGTGCATTCACACTTAATTGTTTCATGTGCACAGGATTTGAGTATTTTGGCTTTAATGGACCTAAATGTTCTGTTTGAAGGCTTTTCCAAATCCACTGCCAGGTACTCCCTATGATTTCCATTAAAATGAACTTATGTGCCTTGCATCTATCACACTCCTGTCAATGCACTTTGTTACAAATGCAAAACAAATTGCCCGTCTTTGACCTGGAATGTGAAATTTACAGGAGAATACAGGTGCTGTCGAATTGACCTCTGAGTTTGCAAGTGACCAAAATGACCTGGATTTGCTGATTTAGCCCACTTCCCACGGAGCAGTTCGGCACTGGCCTAAAAGAGACAGCCAAGTTGGCAGCTAAACATCACAAGCATGCTGCAGACCCCAGACTACCCGTGAGCAATGACACAGGAGATTTTCCAGTAAACAATAAATTATTTGAAGTGTTTAAAGTTTCAGGAAAGCAGCCAGCTTGTTAGCAGATTCATTTACCAGAGGTAAAATAGCACTACTTTATTGATGCCACACCATGACTGTGTTTTGTTCTTTGATCCATATTATAGGATCTTTGCCTACACAATTGTTGCTGTAGATTACTTCTCCAAAATATGTGTTGAAAAAAGATTGTCCTGATCTTTGATCCTCACTACAAGTGATGGTGAGCGCATAGCTGTCTTGATAGGTCACACATTTATTCCCTGCACAGAATAGTAAAAAATGGAGGTTACATTCTTTCCTTAAATAGAGGATAAAGCTGCAGATGAGTTACCCGAGCAAGCTGTTGCAACATATATCCTAGATACTGCTTGATGTGGAGCATTAGCAAAGAACTGTCTACCCTAATTCAGGGAATGATACTGGAATCCCAGTCAATTTTTTTGCAGTATTTTTGTGCTCATAAAGGTAAACGAATGTAGAGCTGGGAAATGGCGCACGTATCCATTTTTGGCATCCAGTGACCGTATTGAACTCTCCAGATCAGGCGTCGCATGGAGCAGATACAGAATTTATTTTCCTTGACTTTGTTCTAGCATTGTGCTTTAAAGGAATCTTCCAATAGTCTACTGACTTTTTGGAGGGGAGAAGGGAGGGGTCGTAGACTTCGCTAGGAATGGTGGACAGCCTTTTACAGTGTTTCACAGGCATTTTTTAGTTTCCTTTCAGTTATGAAAGCATAGCAGTGGGGACAAAATCTGTCTTGTGTCTACAGTGTATCAGAATGAGAAGTGAAATGATCCTCGATTCTGAATCTTATTTGCTGCAATTAAGGCTGCAATGGTGGTAGCCTTTTATTTCTTGTCCTGATGTTTCAAAATGTTGCATACCATGAGTTGTATTTTAAGGGTTGTTAAAGGATTTTGTGAGCAGATATCATATTAACTGGGAGCATTTTTCATGGCTTTTTTATAACTTGTTTTTCTACCACTTTTCCCACCTTTGTCTCTGACCACTACATGTTTCTCAGTCAAAAGGGTGAGCTAAGATAGCCCCCCACCTCCCCCCTTTACATTTGTGTGTACTTTGTGAAGTAGTGAATGCAAACCTGTGCTTTGTCACTCAGTGCGTTAGTACATCAAATGTGCTGCATTACTGGTCTCATATAAATATCCATCAATTTACAAAATCTGACATCTCATCTCACCTTCTCACCTTGCATGTGTGCACAGTATGGGTAAACACAAAAGTGACATCTAGTTTTTTGAGAAAATAATGGTCCCTTTTTAAAAGAGGATCTGTATTCGCTTGAAATACCTCAGTCCTAAATACAATGGTTATTGTGCACTTACTTTCTGTCTTAATATTTTGAATCTGATCAGACATTTAGTGTAGAAATTTGTATGGATTGCCATCTATTTGTCACTTGAAGTGGTAATTGGCAATTTGAAGGTAAAACACTAAAGCAAGAAAGAAATGAGCTATGATTAAGTATAGAGATCACTAACATGATGTAGCAAGGCAGTTGCCCCATACCATTACCCTAACAGCTGTGATGAAATTTTTCTCTTGGAGCAAAATAGTTTCCTAGATATATTAGAATTAATTGAATTGCACAGAATGTCACAAATTATTATACAGCTCTGGGACTATTTAAATTCATGGGTACTTAATCTTGCTTCCTGAACTTTGTGTGTTCCACTTTGTCCTGTGTTGTATAGGGCTGTCGATCATGAACACAAAGTGCTAAGCTCCCTTGGTCTGTTGAATGATGCCTGGGAGTTTTTGATACCTATAAAGAATAGCGCAGCACTATTCATAATTACTGGAGGTTACCATGCTGTTCTTCCAATGGGGACAAATGTAGATAGAAGTAGTATTGACCGTTTCTCTTTAACAGTACTCTGCTTGTCATTCACTGACTGGATTGTTCATGTCAATGATTAAAATGTAAAACTCATAGCATGGAGCTGCTAAATATGCAGTATCCAGTTTGTTGAAACCCTGTTTCATATGTGCACTTTGGCTTACTCTTAATGTGGTGATGTCACCTCCACCAAGGATTTATCATGAAGTCAAGTTTGTTGTGTTCTGTATTGGGGAATCTTGCCTTCAAAAAAATATTGTGCGTTGGAGAGGATTTACAGAAGAACAAGAAGAATGATGGTGGGAGTTCGGGATTTATGTTATGAAGAAAGAGACTTAAAACTATAGTTTTTTTTAGATAGAAGCTCAAGCGGAGACACAATCCAGGTTTTTAAAATAGAGAGGAGTGGATATATAGATGCAAGCAGTGCACAAATTTAGGATGTGAATATATATCTAAAGAGCCTGGAAAAGTGTGCGCGTGCGTATGCACACACACACACACACACACACACACACACACACACACACACACATTGTGTGGAATTGACTTCCAGATAAATGTGTTGATTAAAAGAGAATTAAGTTCTGCAAACATAAGTACGGATATCATTGAATGTTGTTTGAAATATAGCTCCTGAGTCTTTGGAACCATGCAATGTCATGTCAAAGGAAGCAGTTAGTCTAGCATATATTATCTTGGGAATAGATTAATGATTTTCAATTTGCTTGATTTGCCTGCTTTGGGGGGGGTGTGGTGGTGGGGGGAGCAGAAAGCAAGTTTACAGAACTTCCCGGGAGATTAAGTAGGTTGGATAAATTCTAGTATAAAATGGGTTGCACTTGGACTTGCATTCTTGTGTTAATCTTTCTGTTCGTCTTCTATCTGTTGTGTATATGGATTTTCAAACAGCATTTGACAAAGTACCGCGTAATAGACTTGTTAGCAGAATTGAAGTCCATGGGCTTAAAGGGGCAGTGGCAGCATTGATACGAAACTGGTTAAGAGACAGAAAGTAGTGGTGCATGGTTGTTTTTCAGACTGGAGTGGTATCCCCCAGGAGTCGGTATTTGGACCACTGCTGTTTTTGATTCATATTAATGATCTGGACTTGGGTATAATTTCAAAGTTTGCAGATGACATGAAACTCGGAAATGTAGTAAACAGTGAGGATAGAAACAGACTATAGGAGAACATACAGACTGGTGAAATGGGCAGACACATGGCCGACGCAATTTAACAAGAAGTGTGACATGATGTATTTTGGTAGGCAGAATGAGGAGAGGCAATATAAACTAAATGGTATCATTTTAAAGGGGATGCAAAGACCTGGGGTGTACGTATACAAATTTTTGAAGGTGGCAGGGCAAGTTGAGAAGGCTGTTTTTAAAACAAAAGCATACGGGATCCTGGGCTTTTTAAACAGAGGCATGGAATACAAAAGCCGGGAAGTTATGCTAAACCTTTATAAATCACAGGTTAGGCCCCCGCTGGAGTTTTTTTCCAGTGCTGGGCACCACACTTTAGGAAGGATGTCAAGGCCGTAGAGCAGCTGCAGAGGAGATTTACTAGAATGGTATCAGGGATGTGGGACTTCAGTTACAGTGGAGAAACTGGAGAAGCTGGGGTGGTTCTTAGAGCAGAGAAGGTTGTGGCGAGATTTAGTAGAGGTGTTCAAGATCATGAAGGGTTTTGATCGAGTGAATAAGAAGAAACTGATTCCAGTAATACATGGTTTGGTAACCAGAGGACACAGCTTTAGGGTAACTGGCAAAAGAACCAGAGGCGAGATCAGAAATGCTTTTACGGTGGCGAGTTGATATGGACTGGAATGCACTGCCTGAAAAGGTGGTGAAAGCAGATTCAATAATAAATTTTTCAAAAGAGAATTATATAAATTTGCAGATCTGGGGGAAAGGGCAAGGGGTAGCTCTTTCAAAGAGCCGGCACAGGCACGATGGGCCAAATGGCATCCATTGTGCTGTATGATTCAATGATCTGCTCCTGTCTTGTAACATTCCTTCCTTATAGCACATGGTAGAATTTCAGTGGAAATAACAATGCAGCTATATTTGAGGCTTCAGATGTCCCTATTTTCAGTTCAAACTTCCTGCAAATGTTAAATTCTGGCAAGCCATGATGTGTTAAACATCTTTACTCAGGAGGCTAAGCATAAATTCATAACTCATGAGTTTTCAGTCGCGCTCAGATGATTAATCAGGTCATGCTGCCTCTATTTTTTGTCGATTTTTAATGATTGTTTGTTTGGTCTGTCAACTATCACCTTGTGTGGGATTGTTGACAACCAGTTAAACTTGGGGTAGTGTGACTTATTTTTAAGCCGAGAAAGGGAAATTATATCTGTAACTTAAAGTGGTGATTGTTAATCTAGTGTTATAAAAACATTTTTAACAGCAGGGAATCATTGGCAGAGTTACGGACACTGTAAAGAATATAGTACCTGGATGGCTGCAGAAGTACTTTGGGCAGGCTTCTAAGACAGAACCAGCCGAAGCAAAAAGATCAATCGACAATCATGAAAATGATCCAGTCCTTGTAAATGAGACCCCGCCGTTTGATAATGGAAGGCATAACACCGCACCAACAACCACTAATCTAGCAGGTAGGTGTACAATTAAATGCGCGCCAATCAGCTTTGGGGGAAAAAATTACTGCTGTATATATAAGATGACCCATAAAGAAATGTTAGTTCTAGATGTACTTAACGAGAATCAGCATGTTGGATGGAATTAATAAAATGTTATAATTGTGGTTATTCGATTTCCAATACTCTACTTTGCAAAGGATCCAACTTGGTCAGGTAGGAATGCTACCCTTCATCATTCAACGGAGCTTATCCTTTAAATCCACCTTATTTAAGAAAAAGAGTTTGGAAGACAAAATAGTTTAGGTTTGGATCTTTCCTTGGTTGAAACCCAAAGCATCAAACAAATTGTGTTTTTCCCTTGTTGGTTAAGAATCTGATGTTTGATAACTGCCAGCTCTAATCATCATCCTATAGCCCAAGGCCACAACCGTGGTCCATCAAACCCACTGGATTATGTTAAGCCAACAGCAAGCTGTGCAGCTTAGTGTTACATTGGGGTTAGGCCCTTATGCCAGCAGAATGAACAACATTGCACAGTTGGCAAATAATTTGCTCCCTGGGAAAGTCTAGCTGAGACTTGCGCTGTGTGAAAGGGTGTTTGTTAGAGATCCCCTTTTCAGGGAAACATTCCTTTGGAGAAAAAGGAAGGAGTCACTAGCAAGGTTTTAAAAATGTGAGCAGAATCTCAATTTTTTCCCCCTACAATGATGGCCCATTTTGCTCCACGCAAAGTCAGGTCCTCCCCATTTAGAGAAAACTGAACCCGTTTTTCAGCAGAGAAAGCTACTAAGGGTTTAAATTGTGCTCTTTGCGTTTGTGTTGGATCCATTTGAACCCATAGTTTTGTTTAATTACGATTACGAACGTACTCTGCTGCTTGTCAGCGAAGCATTTTTTCCAAGTTACGAGTTTTATGCTCGTGATGCTTTTTCTTGAGCTGTGTCAGTTACACAAGATCTAACATTTTTTTGGGTAATGGTCTCTGCTTCAATTACTGGTAGTGCATTCCACAGCTTGAGAACATTTTACCAAAAAAAAGTTTCTCCTGTTCTCTGCCGTAAATCTCTTACATTTAATCTCATATATATATATTGCCTCGTTCTAGACAACTGAGTGGAAACAGACTTTTTATATCTACTCTGTCCCATCCCTTCGTCATTTTAAACACTTCTAGCAAATCCACCCCCCGCCCCCGCAATCTCCTCTGTTCTAATGAAAGCAACCCTACTTTTTCAAAGTTTTCTTTGTATTGTATTTCCTCATTGCAGGTATCATCCTAGTGAATCTGCATTGTAACCTTTCTATTGCTTCAACATCCTCCCTTCAGCGTGGAGCCCAAAACTGCACACTACTCCAACTATGGACTTACTAAAGTTTTATATAGATTCACCATTAATCTCAACTTTTATATTGTATACCTCTTGTTATAAAACCCATTAGTGTTTTATATATTGCCTTATCTACTTGAGGTGCTGTTTTTAATGTCTTGTGAATGAATCTGAGCTCCCAAATCCCTCTGCTCTTCCATTTCATCCAGTGTTCCCCCATTCAAATTTTTACTTTATTTTTTTACCAAAATGTACTGCCATTGAATTCCATCTGTCATTTGCAGCTTCTTTTGGTCTTCAGAACAGAACCCTGTGGGACACTGCTACCTACTTCCAATCACTCTGAGAAACTCCTACTCTCTTCCCTTCTAACCAGTTTTAATCCAATTTGCTATTCTCCCCTAATTCCATAATCTTCTATAGTTTCCTTTGTGGTATCTCGTCAAACACTTTCTCAAAGTCCATTTCAACCACTTCCACTGAAGTTCTCCCATCCACAAAGGAAATTCTATCAGGTTCTGTCAATCACAGTCTTTCTTTCTGAAATCGGCATTGGCTGATTATAATTAATTTCTTCCCTTTTTATTTTCTGTTATATCGCTCATCTCACCTTGAATCAACTTAGGATTTACCTCCTCCCCAATATCCTTCTCTCTTGTAAACATTGAAGGGAACTACTGTACTTATTAAGTATCCCCACCAGTTTCTGCTTATCCTCTATTTTCTCATTATCCTCTCCTCAAGTTAACATCTCTTTTTGTTGATATATTTGTAGAATACTTTACTGTTTTTTAAAAATGTTTTTGAGATTCTCTTTTCGTACTTCCTCCTTATCCCTTTCTTAAACTCTTTCCGTAATTGTATTCCTGTATTTTTATCGTATCTATAGGCTTATCTACCCTCTTCAATTTGTTTCTTTCTAATCTCTTTATTTATCCAGAACACTCTGAAACTTTGAAATAGTCTCCCATGGTATATATTTATTCTGCAACTTTGCAATCTTTTTTAGAAAAAAAATCCCATTGTTGATCTACAGCCCCATGTGCCAATTTCTCTTTCCACCTCACGTCAGCTAGCTTCCTCTTTATCTTTTGTGTACATCTATCCTGTCTACAGCATGTCTTCTCTCTCGCCAATATTGCCACTCCTCCTTTCTTACCTGTTCTGTCCTTCTGAAACATATTATAACTTGCTATGTTTATTTTCCACTCCTGCCCACTCTGCAGTCAAGTTCTATTAATGCTATAATAGTAACTCATAATTTGCAAGAGGAAAAAAGAATGAGAACAGGATCGTTTTGCAATTGTATATGTGATTGTATGCTGGCTACATGAATAAAATACTTACATCTTGTATTTTGTTTCACCCTCTGTACAGTTAGCACGCCGTCGAGCAAATCTGCTTTAAATTTTTCGGAGATGCTGCTTCCGCGACCAGCACTCAATCGAACACACTTTAATTGTGCTACAATAGATACTCCAGCACATGATTGTCAACCGTCCACATCCTCTTCTTTTCCTATTGGCAGTTCAGGATTCTCACTGGTAAAGGAAATCAAAGATTCTGGCTCTCTGCATGAAGATGATAACATCTCCACAACAAGTGGTTTCTCTTCCAGAGCCTCTGATAAGGGTAAAAGATTGTTTAAAAATATTGCAATTGAACAATGTTATGGTGCAGTTGCAACAAGCATTTGTAATTCAGCTTTTGGAAACCTGTACTTCAAAAGCTGAGTATGATTAGGTTAAACCAAACAATTCATTTTTTTTCCTGTTCTCTCCATCAAGGGTTTCACTGGAACAGGCAAAGTTAAGAAAAGATCTAATTGAGATTTTCAAAGTTTTGATTGCTTGTGAAGTATCTAAGGTTTAAGATTAGATTTAAGAGTCTAGAATTTTATTTTTTAGAGTGGAAGATATCTGTAACTTTTGGGTGTGCATCATATTTAAGATACTGGTTAAGCTACAGTTGGAGTTTTGTGTACTACTCCATGTATCCCATTATAGGAAGGGCATTTGAGTTACAGAAATGGTACAGCAAAGATTCATTAGAGTGACATCAGAATGAAGGGTTTCACTGGAACAGACAAAGTTAAGAAAAGATCTAATTGAGGTTTTCAAAGTTGATTGCTTGTGAAGTATCTACGGTTTAAGATTAGGTTGAAGATTATCTCTAGAAGAATGAAGGCAGAAGTTAGAAGTTTGAACATGGAATGCTTTGCCACAAGAAACTATTATGACAGCCTAGATATGTATTTGCAAAAGAAAAATATAAAAGGATATAGTAAATTACAGCAGGCAAATGCGTTTAGAATAACCAATTCCAGTTGAACAGCTAACTGGCACAGATGCGCTGAGCCAAATGGCCTCCTTCTGCTCTGTAAATTATATGATTAAATCCTGCATAAACCCATTCTGCTTACTGTTGTGTTTTCCTTTTCCCCATTGGTTTCAATTGTGTATTACTCCCATGTCTGGAGGAATTGTAAATGTTGGATTCTGACAGTCTGTGCAAAGGCTAATACCTCTACTAGTGGTGCCCCTTCTGTTCATCTTGGCATGTGGATACAAATTATACTTCATAAAATATATACCTTCTAAAGTTGTTGAGAAGATCAAGTTTATGTCACGTCTTGGCTTTGGAAATTACATGGTAAACTGCTTGATTGTGCGTTTTCTGTTGATGACAAAAAATGTGGACTTCTACAGTATATTCTGTTGAAACTTCAAGTAGCTAAAGGAGTAGTTTAGGCCTCCAGCAATGTCTGAAATGTTCCACAGTGCTGCCTACCAGAAACCCTTTGGTAGCCGAGCCAAATTGCCTTTCTTCATATGTGAGCTTAGACAGTGAGTATTGGTTTTCTGCTATTTGAATATGGCTGCATCACATCTGAGCCCTATCCTATCCATGTTCCTACACTCTACACTTTCAGGATGGGGATAATGAATAACCCTTTGTGGGACTACTGTTTTTTCTTCCTGGACTGGAGATGCTGAGGCCAATTGTATTACTACCCCTTCTGAACAGTGGAGACTAGCATTGAACTTGGGACCTTCCTGATCTGAATGGTTCATTCCTATGCACTCATTGAGCTACTCGGGAGCTGTGTTTAGTGTTTGTGAGAACTAATGTGTTTTGTTTATGTAGTTGAGATATTGTGTACTTCTGGAGTTTAGAAGAATTACAAATGTCCCAGCTGGGGATACAGCGCAGTAATAAAATGAATTGCTTTTATATTTTCTTCAAACAGTGGCAAATCTTTAATGAAGGAAGCTGTACTTGTGGATCAAGCTTTTTGTTTTTAATGTTACAGATGTGATCACTTCAAGGAATGCTTCTTTACCACCGTTGTGGTCTCCAGAGGTGGACCGCTTTCATTCAGTCCCCCAACAATCTGCTACGAGCTTGAAAAGGCCTTCTTTTAATCTCTCTGCCTTTGGAGGTTCACCTCCAGTAAGTACAATGACATGAGATTGAACCTGTTTCTAATCATTGAACACGCTTTATCTGAAAATGTGAAATTCAAAATGATCTTGCTTTTTCCAGTCTTTTATTAGTACTTCTTTACTAAATTCAAGCCAGCTTGGGGATTCTCCTTTCTACCCTGGCAAGACTACATATGGTGGGGCTGCTGCAGCAGCAGGAAGAGCTTCACAAATGCGAGGTACACCATACCAGGTAACATTAACAGTGGATGTAGCTCTGTCCTTTTTCTTTATTTGTACTCTTTATCTTGCTTCATGTTTTTGTTTATAATCACCTGTTGTTTTTTTTGGTTGGAAAATTGATAATTGAAAAGCATTACTTGAACTTTGAGTCCCCTGCAATAAATATCTTTAATTGTAATTGTATCTCCCTCCCTCCCCTGAACAGACCTACTAGTCTGAAAGATTTTATGATAATTGTGCTTTATGATAAATGGTCTTTTTCTTAAGCCACGCTAAATTTCTGTACCTCAAGTCCAAGCAGACTAATTCTCCACAAGAACTGCAGATTCTGGTAGTTCCTTGACTTTTATGTTGGTTTTAAAACCCAGTTTATTCTTTAAGCTGTTATTGTACATTGTCATGGTGAGATTAGTTTAATACTTTTTTTTCCTATATTAATGCCTTGAAGCCTAGTAAGGGATGCAGTGATCCATTTATGTCTTGGATGTCTCAAGTTAAATCATATGCCCTATTTGCGAACTTTATTTGTTATCTGATGGTGATGTTTTATGTTTGGGTTGCTGAAAAGGCCTTCTCTTTTGTGGTGCCACAAGAGATAACAAAACAAATTCAGTTGAACCGACATCCACTTGATATTTTGCATTGGGTATAAAATCACCTTAAAGTATAGTCTCAACTAGTACAAAGCTAACTTTTCAAACTTCGAAGTTAAACCGCCCAAGCAGTCTGCTGGAGTACCTTTAAATTTCTAATGTTAGAGAAGAGTTAACAGATATTTTCTAACTTAGAAATTTTGCCAGCAAGCATAGATCTTCATTTGCTGTACACTGCGAGTGGTTAGGATCTGGAATGCACTGCCCGAGGGGGTGGTGGAGGAGGATTCAATCATGGCCTTCAAAAGGACTGGATAAGTATTTGAAAGGAAAAAAATTGCAGGGTTACGAGGAAAGGGCGGGAGAGTAGGACTAACTGGATTGCTGTTGCATAGAGCCAGCGCAGACTCAATGGGTCGAATGGCCTCCTTCCGTGCTGTAACCTTTCTGTGATTCTATGAAAGCGCTTTGGGGTGTTCTGAGGTCGTGAAAGACGCTATATAAATGCAAGTCTTTCTTTCTATCTTTCTTTCTTTTTCTCTCTCTTTCTCTCTCTTGCGCTCTCTGTATACATTTCATATGTGTGCGAGCTCTGTTTTTATTGACCATTGGGCAGTGTGAGCGGGCGAATATAACATGGTGCTGTTTACTTACACTGTTCTAAAAGTAGATATTGGCATTAAAAACAGCAGCATAAATCCCTAGGAGTTTTGCATTTTGTCCTAACTTGTTTTAAATCTGCTTTGCAAACTGAGCAAATCATAGAAGAGGTAGCAATGTTTACTCTCAAACACTGCTCTGAGTAAATTGCTGCACAGCTTTTCCTTTTTCTCTAAATTCTCCCAACTTCTGTTCTGGATAAGAGAATCCTTGGCTGTATTCTGTAGGTTTAAAAGGCCCTGAGTAATGCTTGCTACCGTGTTCTGCACTTTGTATGCCAAGTCAATCTGTAAGTAAGAATTTGACGGGATTAAATTTCTTGTAAATGGTTTCTGTAGTGACCAGTGCACCTGTTCGCTGTCAGTCAACACATCACCATCGTGATTCAGATGCTTGCCTTGTTTTGAGCACAGCTTGTACAGAAGCAGTGTGATGCTGAGACACTCACAGCAGTCAATGACAGGTGGAAGAAGTAGTAAACAAACTCATACTATTATTAAAATATACATATCTTTTACAAGTGCTGTAAATCATTTCCCACCCATAATAGTAGGACAAGGCAGGTAATTCTGTTGTGCTTTTGCCAAGCATTAGAAGGTGTGCCAGTTTCATGTGTTTGTAATTCCCATTGATTTTAAATGTGGAAAGATTAAAAATATCATTACTGACATTTCTGCAACTCTCTACTTATCGTCATCTATAAAAAGAATAGTTTCCTGAACTCTAAGGTGATAAAACTGTGAACTTGATAACCACCAGGTTCCAATAAGGAGACAGATGAAAGCAAAACCAGCGAGTTCACCATCTTATGGAGTGACAAGTGCTACTGCCAGACGCATCCTTCAGTCTTTAGAAAAGATGTCAAGTCCCTTGGCGGTGAGTATTCATATTATCAGTTATGGTTTCCACCAGGAAGTTCATTGTCCTGTAAAATCTTCAAATTATATTGGGTGTGATTGGTGTAATCCAGTCAACAAAAAACCCTTTCACTACAATAGATGAATTGGTCTTTGGTGAGAGAGGTTTCAGGTTAATCTGTATGAAAGTCTTTAGCAGAATAATATCTCTTTGCTACTATACTGCTAGTCCCTCTCTTACATCAATAAGGTCTCTGGCGAGGCAATTCTGCATCACAAATGTTGTTTCTTTTCTCAGTTGAAAGGTACGTTTGGGCCCAAATTCAATTTGTTTCACCAGTGTATCATGAAATTATGAAAAATTCATAGTTCTGACTATTCATGTTTGCATTTAAAGCATGTATTGAAAATGTGGGATAATTGTTGGGATAATTAATGTGTGCTTACCTCTCTTCACTTCCGTGGCATTAGACATAGGTGTAGTACTGTGAAGCGTCTTCAAGGTGGGGAGAGGGGCAGAGGTTTAGGGAGGGAATTCCAGAGCTTAGGGCCTCAACGGCTGAAGGCACGGCCGCCAATGATTGTTCGAATGAAGTGGGGGGTGCACGAGACCAGAACTGGAGGAATACAGAGTTCTCGGAGTGTTGTAGGGCTAGAGGAGGTTACAGAGGTGGGGAGGATTTGAATACTGAACACCAAGTATATTTCTCTCCAGTCTGAAAAACAACCGTTTTCTGTCCCCTAGCCAATTTTGTATCCACGCTGCCATTGTCCCTTTAATCCCATGGGTTTTAATTTTGCTAACAAGTCTGTATGTGGTACTTTATCAAATGCCTTTTGAAAGTCCATATACACAACATCAACCCTCTCCGTTACTTCATCAAAGAACTCAATCAAGTTAGTCAGACACTATTTTCCTTTAACAAATCCATGCTGCCTTTCATTTATTAGCCCATACCTTCCCAAGTGCCAATTAATTTTGTTCTGGATTAGACCATAAGAAATAGGAGCAGGCGTAGGCCATTCGGCCCCTCGAGCCTGCTCCGCCATTTAATGAGATCATGGCTGATCTGATTTTTACCTCAATTCTACTTTCGCACCCTTTCCAGATATCCTTTGACTTCGTTGCTGATCAAAAATTTGTCTAACTCAGCCTTGAATGTTTTCAATGACTCAGCCTCCACAGCTTTTCGGGGTAAAGAATTCCAAAGATTCACGACCCTCTGGGAGAAGAAATTCTTCCTCATTTCCGTCTTAAATGGGTGACCCCTTATTCTGAGACTCTGCCCCCTAGTTTTAGGTTCCCACATGAGGGGTAACATCCTCTCAGGATCTACCCTATCGAGTCCCCTCAGAATCTTGTATGTTTCAATAAGATCTCCTCTCATTCTTCTAAACTCCAATGACTATAGACCCAACCTGTTCAATCTTTCCTCGTCAGACAACCCTTCCATACCCGGAATCAACCTAGTGAACCTTCTCTGAACTGCCTCCAATGCAAGTATGTCCTTCCTTAAATAAGGGCACCAGAACTGTACGCAGTACTCCAGGTGTGGTCTCACCAGCACCCTGTACAGTTATAGCATGACTTCCCTGTTTTTATACTCCATCCCTCTAGAAATAAAGGGCAATATTCCGTTTGCCTTCTGGATTACCTACTGCACCTGTATGTTGACTTTTTGTGTTTCATGTACGGGGACACCCAGATCCTTCTGTACCGCAGCATTTTGTAGTATTTCTCTATTCTCTGCACCCTCTCTAAGGCCTTCACATCCTTACTAAAGTGCGGTGCAAGTCCAAGTCGTTAATATATATCAGAAAAAGCAGTGGTCCTCGTACCGACCCCTGGGGAACACCACTGTATACCTTCCTCCAGTCTGAAAAACGACTGTTCACCACTACTGTTTCCTGTTATTTAGCCAACTTTGTATCCATGCTGCCACTGCCCCTTTTATTCCATGAGCTTCAAATTTGCTGACACGCCTATTTTGTGGCAATTTATCAGACATCTTTTGCAAGTCCATATACACAACATTAATCCACACTTGTCCAAGTGACTGTTCATTTTGTCCCGGATTATTGTTTCTAAAAGCTTCCCCACCACCGAGGTTAAACTGACTGGCCTGTGGTTGCGGGGTTTATCCTTGCACCCTTTTTTGAACAAGGGTATAACATTGTGCAGTCCGCTGGCACCGCCCCTGTATCTAAGGAGAATCGGAAGATTATGGCCAGCACCCCTGCAATTTGCACCCTTACTTCCCTCAGCAACCGAGGATGCATCCCATCCAGACTGGGTGACTTATCTACTTTAAGTACAGCCATCCTTTCTGGTACCACCTCTATCAATTTTTAGTCTGTCCAGTATCTCAACTACCTCCTTTTATTGTGACTTTGGCAGCATCTTCTTCCTTGGTAAAGACAGAAGGGGGAAAAAAAGGGAAAAGAATGCTCTGACCTTTGCCTTGTTGCCATTGGTCTTAGATTACTGTATATATGTACTGACAATGGAGTTAGAAATCCTATGAAAATATTGGTGCAGTTATGGTTTATTGTATACTTAAAATGTATTAACAGCTCAATTTCTTTCATAACTCATGTCTGAATTGCTTTGTTTTGATTTGGACTTCAAAATTTCTTCTGAAATTTACCAAGTGCTTAGATGATACTTCATAAAATCTCCTGTACAAGCATTTAGTAACAAAACCTAAACCAATTTTCCTTGATGTACATTTTTGGCTAAGTGGTTTGTTGCTGTTACAGTTGAAGCTTGTAACTGAACATATAAGAAACTTATTTTGATTGTATTGGTATTCTTTTCTAGCATGAAAAATATTAATTGATCTAAGTTTTGTTCCAATAAGCATAATGATGGACTATTTATATTAAAAAAAAAGTGGGAGATACTGATGAAAGCACGGCATTTTTCAGGGAAGGAAAATTAAAAAGCCAGCCACCATGTGATGCCAGAGGGTGGCATTGGAGGCTGGGATGGGTCCTTACACCCTTCTTTCGGTTAGAGGCATGCAGAGAGACTGGAGCGGAGAAAAGGGAATAAAAATAAATGATTGGTTAAAGTATTGAAGTAAAAACCTTTTGTAACATGTTATATACTGTGCTTTCAGGATGCTAAAAGAATTCCATCTACAATGGCATCTCCATTGTCTACGGTAAGTGAAAACAGCTGTCCTTGATGGATAATTTAGTATCTCCGAATTGGCTTTTTAGATATTCACAAAAACTGTCCCGAGGCGAACTTTAATTTCCAGTTTTGTTTTGAATTAACTTGTTGTTGTATACATGCTCTGTAAATTTTGTAAATGTGATTTATTCCATGAATAGAAACCAGAAATTTTTAATTAAGGATGTCAAATCTTGCTATAATTAGGGCGTATTTTGTTCTGTTCAAATTGATTTTCACTGTAGTTCTTGTTGGATGGAATATATCGATAATGTGTATTAATTAATTGACTGTAAAGTGCTCATTGATGTCCTGAGGATCTGAAGGGTGCTATATAATAGTTTAGTGTCTTAAAAACAAATTGAAAACTAAGGTGTCCTTTCAGATGTAAATTTTACACATAGCTTGTAATGAAAGAGGAGAATTAAAAAGGTAACATAGTAGAACCTCAGTCACCAGTACTTTGGGAACAAAGAGTATCCATAACACTAGTGTGTGTGTGTATAGCAATTGAAAAGCAATTCATTTCTTTGAAACATAGACCCACTAAATGTGCACTGGTGGACATGGCTAAAAAGCTCACGAGGAGTTGAAAAGCAAGTGCCTGCTGATAAGTGTTTATTACACTTAAGTTTTTGTAACTCACAATGTATTTTGTTTAAAACTGAGATTGACTATTTCAGTTTTTAAAGTAGGCAGAACGCTGTGAATACTTCGGATCAAAATAATTTATAAACTGACTTCTCCCTTGTCTTTCCTCCCCTCCTTATCTTCATTGATATTTTAATCCTCCCCCCACTACTCTGTGATGATACTTACATTATGAACTTTGTTTCAGTCCTTGGAGAGAAGTACCATAGATCTTCCTGGCTGGCAGTCCAAGATGAGAAAGGTAGGATATTGTGGAACCCTTACCATGCTGGATAAATGTGTAATTTCCATTTGAAATGGTAACTTGGAAAATTTAACTTGAAAGGGGATCCTTTTTTAATTTAAAAAAAAATTCTGGTCTCTCTTCTGGTACTTAATCGTGGCAAGTTTGAAATGTTATCTGGCAGCAGATTACCCATTTGTCCTTGATGCACTGAGGGGAGAGAGGATGTTGGGAGCTTAAACATGTGTTTTTTAATATAAGTGCCAGGGGAATACATGACATAGATTCACTAAAGGAACCCAAGCAGTAAATACAAAGTGTGTAATTCTGTATCTTGTTGCAGGTATACAGAGTTGTCCAATAATTCAGTTTGAGCCACAGGCAAAAAATTACGATGTTCTCCCTCCCCCGCCCCCATTTCCATTCTGTTTGGCATTGGTAGTTGGATTTGTTTGTTATCTCAAACAGCTGTGGCTCCAAACAGCAATACTTCTTGATATTGTGCCAGCAGATCATGTTTAAGTACCTTGCTGAATAGCCTTGCAGTATTGGTTCTTAAAAAGTTGAAGTACTGCACCTGTGACAAGAAATTAAGCGATGGCAACCAAGGCCAAATAGGCTTAACTAACAGAAGCACAATACTGTCAGAGCTGCCATTGATGGTACGTTCAGCTGTTGCTGGGTAAAAGTAGTTCAATTGTCTATTCACAGTACTGAAGTTTGTACAGCACAGTGAGCCAGTTTCTGTTAGGTTTGGCAAAGGGAAGGAGAAGGGCTCTTGGAAGAAGGGCTGCATCTGAACTTCAGTGTATCCATTCCAGTTGTAAACTTTTAGCTGCTAACTCTAATTTTGCATTGAGGAAATTTTTTGGTCGTTTGGGTTCATTGGCAGGTAGTCCTGCATTTTGATTTTGTGTACACAATGTGGTTAATCTTCATTTAGGTACTGCGTATAGTAATTGATTTCTCTGTTTTCACAGGCAATAAATTTACATTTGACTTTTGAATTGGTGAACAAAGATAACTTTAAGATAGCTTTAATAATTTAGATAGCCTACAATTACAAAAAATATGGCCAAATAAAATTTGATTAAGTTTTTAAAATTGTATTTCTGCTGTTTATTTTTAGCTGGAAACGCAGTCTCCTCCAGTACAGAAACTTCAGACACCTAAAGTTGTTTCTGGAGCTGCAAATAGATCCACATTTTTCAAGCCATCTCTGACCCCTGGAGGGCAGGGTAATAGACATATTGACAGGACAGAAGTGCGAAACAATGTAAGAAATAAATGTAGCCTTATTTTTTTTTAAATATCCGCATGTTATATATGCTTAATAGCTTTATTTTGGTTTTAACAAATGTTTCTTATTAATTATATTCGCATCCTCCATATGTTTCCCATATTTCACTGTTCTGATCTTTTAAATACTATTTCATTGTTCTAATTTTTAAAAATACTATACCAGTCAGTATGCTAAAATAAAATGGAAATGGAAATCAACTACTTGGGATTGAAGAACTCTTGTTGCTTAAAGTTAGTGTTGCTCACTTGCCATGTAATTAAATTTTCTCTTGCCTATTAGTTAAATGAAATAATTCTTTCCTATGCCACCTCTTCTATAGTTGAGGTCAAGTTCAGGAATCTGGTTGACATTACCTCTACTTCAGTTGGGTGTGTGGTTGCTGATATAGTTGAATAAATGTTGAACAAGCTGACCTAGTGGCACTATTGAAAAAATTCAGAATTATTTTAACTTGCTGTATGTAATTTGGGGAATTGTGGATTTATAGCTTTAATTTTATTGTTTGATATACACAGATAAAATTGCTGAAGTGTTCAATTGGAATCTTGAATGTACACCTGAGGCTGTTCATATTGGCACATACCTTTTTATTTTCAAAAACTAGTTTTGTTCTATCTAGGTCTTATAGCATGCACTTATATACAAGGGCTCCAGCACCCTGTAACTGACCATTGGAAGCTGTGCCAAGGGACAGTTTTTCTTTTGTTTCTCCTATGGGTGAATGCCCGGCCTCTGCTCTGTGCTAATTTCTGTTTGTAGGCGTGAAGATTAACATGTACCCCATGTCCTACAGCTGTCTAAAATAGTATACCTGAACACCTTGCATTTCACTCTGGGGGGAGGGGGGAGAGTAGGATTGATCTTTTTATCGAAGCTGAAGCTGATTTCGATCTGTGTTCCTGCATCTGATAGTGCTGTTCCTGCAGTGTGGAATTGGACTCTGAACTCATTGGGGGAATGGGAAAATTCAGAATTGTTGACTGAATTTGCAAAATGTAGAAAACAGTTTAAAATGAATTTTGACTACATTTTTACAATACATTTACATTCTTGCATAAACTGCATTTCAGATAGTTCAGTAATGCTGCATTGGATTTTTTTTTTCTCTTGCCACTTCCCTTTGGAAGTTCTGCACTATGTCCTTTACCTGGTTGAGAGTACCAAGAAACTGGATACCTGCTCCCATAATTCTGTCTGTGTTTTATATTTAGCTGCAAGGAGATGCAGAGCAAAGGCCTAACTTGCCTGCAATTTTTCTCTCCTGTGTGGTGACCATCATCTGCTTGGCCTGTCCCCAGATTGGAACGTTCATGTAGGAAATTATGAATGTGTATCAGGGAGTTGGAATTGCCATGCACAGTACTGTTCTGATCTTGTTTAATTAGGACTGGAGCATAGTTTAATGGATGAGTTTGGAGGATCAAATGAGTAACTACCCACTTGAGAAGCGATTTCAGTTTCAACAGTGCTATGGATTTGACACTAGAAACAATCATATGTAGTTGTGACTTCAGTTGTTTTGAATGTAACCACACTTCAGTCCATGAAGTATGGTTAGTATATTACACTGAGCAGAAATGGTGCTTGTAGGATAGAACAACATGGGAATTTTATTATCAAATGTCCAGCGGTTTACTAAATGTAAGCAAGCCAAACAATGTACTTTGTTTTTACTTTTTACGGTACTTCAGTTTTAAATGAGTGTCAGATTTTGTAAGCTGCCATGTTTTACTTGTTTTTTGATTTGACTTTTTTAAATTAAGCTGTATAATCTAAACAAGTATGTCAAAGGGATAATATACATAAAAAAATGAGTGCCAGCTATTAAATCTCAATCTTTGTGATTTCAGAGAGCAAGGGAGAAGTCACCTGTCCCTGAAATAAGCCTTCAAACAAAAAGGTATGGTCCCTGCAATACCATTAGCATCAAGTTTTAAAATACTGTATAATTAATTAGTCAGTTTTTCTTAAGCACGCTCCCTTTTTTTTTGCATTGCAGTGATAGCAGCTGCTCGTATCAAGTAATTGGTTCTCATGCAACCAATGGTCTCTCATCTGGGGGAGCTGGAGGAAAAATGAAGAGAGAAAAAGGACATTACTCGTCCAGGGGTGCACAGGAGGTTAGAGTAAATTGACTTCTAATTCTCAAACACTGAGTATTGCTTGCTAGTGTTTCAAACATCAGCACTGAACCTTTATCCTGGCACTACTATAGAGTAACTGTTATACTGTAGAGCTTTCCCTTTATATATTCCCCTTATACGTGTTGTGTTACAAGAAACATCGATTTGACTGTTTATTCAAAATCTGAGGAAGGGTTAAAGTCAGTGTGATGGATTTTTCTGCTTTTTTTTAGATTTGTGAATGGTACAGATTTTTTATTTCCACACTTGGTACTTTACAGATGAGCACTATTGTGGACATCTGCTAGTACCAGAGAACTAGATTACTAGATATTGAAGAGAATTGTATTGTACTTAATTGTAATTAAGTTGGTAATGCTTTGTGAAAGGATGCAGAGTTGCTTCATGTAGGATCCTTTCCTGCCCCTTTCTATATTTTTAAAATTATGTTCTTTCCTGTTTTTAAAAAGAACTGTGATAGCTTAGAATGAGGCCACAGGTAGGGGAGGAGCTAAAGCGGCTGCAGTTTGGTGTGAACTCTGACATGTTCTCAGTGGTTCGTCTCACTTCTCACTCCCAGTTCGATGATATATAGGTTTTGAACTACATTAAAAGAGTGGGGAAGACTTTACCAAAGCTAGGTAATCTAACATTATTTATGCCTGATAATATAGCTTAAGGGATGTATGGACATGGTTTATAAGGCAGTAACCTAATTAGAGTTTAGATGAATTATCCCAATTTTACTAACCGCAGGAGTATAAAAATTTTTATACATTGCTGCAGGAGTTCCTCAGGGCAGTGTCCTAGGCCCAACCATCTTCAGCTGCTTCATCAATGACCTTCCCTCCATCATAAGGTCAGAAGTGGGGATGTTCGCTGATGATTGCACAGTATTCAATTCCATTCGCAACCCCTCAGATAATGAAGCAGTCTGAGCCCGCATGCAGCAAGACCTGGACGACATCCAGGCTTGGGCTTATAAGTGGCAAGTAACATTCGCGCCAGATGAATGCCAGGCAATGACCATCTCCAACAAGAGAGAGTCTAACCACCTCCCCATGACATTCAACGGCATTACCATCACCGAATCCCCCACCATCAACACCCTGGGGGTCACCATTGACCAGAAACTTAACTGAATCAGCCATATAAATACTGTGGCTATAAGAGCAGGTCAGAGGCTGGTTATTCTGCGGCGAGTGACTCACCTCCTGACTCCCCAAAGCCTTTCCACCATCTACAAGGCACAAGTCAGGAGTGTGATGGAATACTCTCCACTTGCTTGGATGAGTGCAGCTCCAACAACACTCAAGAAGCTCGACACCATCCAGGACAAAGCAGCCTGCTTGATTGGCACCCCATCCACCACCCTAAACATTCACTCCCTTCACCACCGGTGCACAGTAGCTGCAGTGTGTACCATCCACAGGATGCACTGCAGCAACTTGCCAAGGCTTCTTCGACAGCTCCTCCCAAACCCGCAACCTCTACCATCTAGAAGGACAAGAGCAGCAGGCACATGGGAACAACACCACCTGCACGTTCTCCTCCAAGTCACATACCATCCCGACTTGGAAATATATCGCCGTTCCTTCATCGTCACTGGGTCAAAATCCTGGAACTCCCCTCCTAACAGCACTGTGGGAGAACTGTCACCACATGGACTGCAGCGGTTCAAGAAGGCGGCTCACCACCACCTTCTCAAGGGCAATTAGGGATGGGCAATAAATGCTGGCCTTGCCAGCGACGCCCACATCCCATGAACGAATAAAAAAAAATCTTGAGATTGTAGACTCCCTAATGCCTTGCCCATTTTGTATTCTTAAGTGACTTTAAAAATAATACTCTAAACAAGTGAATTGCTTTTTCTTAGCAACTTTAATTCTCGGGAGTGGACTTTTCTCAAAGGACTTGAGACTGGCTCTGTTTACACGTTCGTTAAGAACAATGAAATGAAAATCAAACATTCGCTAAGAGTGATCAAGAGGCATAAACAAAAGTAATGTTACTACGAAAATAATTTGAGCAGGAAAGGAACGAGGCTTGGCGCTGTGGAGTGGGGTCTAGAATCGGACACAATGGTAGACTTGCCTAGACTCCACATGACAGAATCTTGAGCCTTTCAGGCAGTATTGCGAGTAGCCCAAGAAGGGCCAAAATCCAAGTCTTGCAATAAAATCCCTCAAATTAGCAGCACTGCTGCTCATGATCTAAGTGGCTTTAAGCCCTGGGATCAAATTGCAACCTTTAATTTATTTCCTCTTGTTTTATGTGACTTGTACAATGTATTGTAGGTGACATTGCTAACATTTTTGATCTGCATGCTTACTTGGCATTTATAGAAGTGATGCAGTATGTTTGTTCATTGCCAAATGGCATTCATGCAGTATATTAAAACTATAACTGCAAATATTGTGCCCTCTGCAGGTACAGACCCCAGCCCCAGAACTGCCAGAAGTATCTTTACCAATTAAAACTACAGCATTGCCTACCTTTAACTTTGGCTCCCCTTCCACAGCAGTATCACCCGTAACATCTACTGTAACGAAATCTTTTTCTGACAAGGTATAGTGCTCTTGCATGTTGCAGTTTTTGTTTGCTTGGTTTTTCCACATGCGTTCACATGCTATATACCCACATGCAGAGGATGTGAATCACATCCAGCTCGTGCCAGTGTGTCTCATGGCTCCGTCCTGGGGGATTCCCAATACAGCATTTTGGTGCAATCGCCTGTTTGAAGTATTCTCTTTGCGGTAGAGCTATAAATGTTGGTTGTAGGTTTAAACTTTGAAATACCTTTTTTCTCTTGCCATTTCTATCAAAAAAAAGTAAAAGCTTGTACCTTTTTAAAGCTGAAGAGATTCAATTTCTACTCATGGAAAGCACTTTGGCTTTATTTATTGGTTGTGCCTTTTGGCATTTTCTCTCTCCCCACATAAGAAAGTAAACTTAAAACTTTGAGATTTAGTTTACATTTACACAAATTTCTAGGACACCTGTGAAATCTAGTTTTATGTGCAAAATAAGCAAATCATCTATATGTTTGGCATCATACCATCTGAAAGGGTGGTTTTGAGGAGTTTTGTGCCCTCTGTGACTGCAATATTGACTAACACCTGGGATCAGATCAATTGTCTGCTTGCCTAGGCCAGGATGAGAAGCAGTTAAAAAAATAAGAGATAAAGAGCTGCTCTAAAACCCATGTGCTTGCATTTTAATACTTCCTCTTTATTCATGTACAGACAGTGGTATCCAGCCCTAACAGCGTTGCCTTTACCTTTTCTACACCGAATATAAAAACAACCGAGGCAAATCTACAACCTGTTTCAGTGTCTGTAAGTAATTTTGTTGAGCAAAAATGTTTGTAAATTTCCATGTTTTAAGAGTAAACCGTCTTCAAAAAAAAAAGTAATCTCTATATGCGCTCAATTTATTTCTACAATTTGAGTAATTGATTTTGAGATCATTCAGTATAACTTCCAAACTATTAAAGTGGCAGTGATAGCAGCCGATGTGGTAGTAATGTTGCCTGAACTTGTAATGGTTGACTACTTTTTTTATCTTCTCCTTTCTCACCTCTCTTCCCCACCACCACAAAGACTGGGTTTACCTTTAGTGAGCCGATTGACAAATCAATTCCATTTGTCTTTGTATCTGCTAGACCTTCCATTAACGCAGGTACACACGTTTTTA